>NC_139592.1:24110505-24118005 GCF_946808225.1 Silurus aristotelis
ACCCTCTGTCTGAGGAACCAGGAAGTTCTGAAGAATATATTACCGACATACTGGAGCTTGTTACATGTGTACACACACACACACACACACACACACACACACACACCAGACGATACCTTCATCCAGGTAGTTTGTCAAAAATCCCCGGATGTAAGAAGGTCGTAAGAAGTGGGTGATGGTGGTGCTGAAGCGGCGCAGAAGCTCCTTCTCTAGCTCGTACATGATGAAGTGAATGTAGTTTCTCTCACACTCCGGGAATATGTGCAGGAGCACAGCGACCAAAACGAAACCGAAACTCACGGTGATTCGGTGAAACGAAAGAGACTTTTATTATTAGCACAGAACAGGAAACCGAGAGAACCTGGAAATAGAAGCAGAACGGAGGAGCGTGTTCCCTACACCCTCTCATCATCATCATCATCATCATCATACACTTTCATCCTGACTGATCCCTGAGCTCCACTCCACCCTGGGGTCGCTTTAGAACATCGAGTGATGGTTCTGGTGCCAGTTTGATGTTTGGTGTGTGAGAAGTCAGGAGTCAGCACCTGTTAACATATACAGAGACTCACAGCAACAAGCTGACCATTAAAGACCATCAAAGACCATTAACACTAACAGTGCACACTACTGACTTCCTGTGGGATGTGTCCAGAGACACAACAAAGATGAGATGACGACCCTTCCAGTATTTCCTCTGGACTGAAACTGCACTGATGAATCTATAGAAGCGATGCTGGTGGAGCAGTTCTCTCAGAAGCTGATCTTCTGTGTCCCGTCCACAGCAACTAGAAATATAAATACTTTCCTGAAAACTCAGTAAAAACGATTCTATGTATTTATTCAGTCACTGCACTGAACCAGTAGAAAATCTTATTGCTTATGCAGTTACCATGGCGATTAATCGATCAACGATCTGTCAGGTGTAGTTGCTTATGCAGAAATACAACATATTATTTATTAGTATATTAATAACAACAAACTGACAATTATACATTCTTTTATAACCATTTAATCTGTCAAGCTGCTTTGAGGAAATCGCCATTGTTAAATATTTGGTATATACATTTCTTTTTTATCTTCAACATCTTATTAGTGTAAACTCCAGTGCAGAAACCGTACTTTACACATGACTGGTGGGGGATTACACTTACACTCTTTGTAGCATCACTTACGTGCCAATTTACACGTGCACGTCGCTCAATACTAATCATGTTGCAGACACCACCATCACCCAGAAAATCACTTCAGTAGGGTTTTTATTGTTTGCACCATTTGTGTTGTTTATTTGTTCATGGTATTGTCCACACACACACACACACACACACACACACACACACACACACACACACACACACACACACACACACACACACACACACACACAGTGTAAGAGGCATGATGGTTATTAAGGAAGTGGACATTTTGCCACAAATTCCCTGAGTTTAAGACAAATAAATGTGTACTGTATAATGTAGAAGTGTGTGTGTGTGTGTGTGTGCGTGTATGTGTGTGTGTGTGTGTGTGTGTGTGTGTGTGTGTGTGCGTGTGTGTGTGTTGTGGCACAGCAATAATGATCTCTTATTAACTCCATCACAGGCATTATAAATACTTATATAGTGACAACAATAAAAAAAGAGAAATGTTTCCTGCATTCTTTAACTTTTATAATAAAACAGACAAAAATTCAGAAATAAAAAAGTTTCTAATTAATGTGGACCAACAAACTTCCATAAAAAAACTTTTTTTTTTTTTTTTATCCATCAGGATGAGTCTCTCGTCACATCAGTCTATTCCCCTTCTGATTGGTCCCCGTGAGTCACAAGCTCTGCCTCCTGTTGGTTCACGGTGCTGTTCCTGGGTGTCCCGCCCCCTCCCCCTCCCCCTCCCCCTGACAGATCCTGTAATTCCAGCAGACGTGTGTCTGAGAGTGGAGTCACCACCCTGCGCTCCTCCTCATCTGCTCTCCTGATTGGCTGCACCGTGTCCACCAGGCAGTGCTCCAGGTTCAGCATATCCAAAACACTTGCATTCGGTTCCGCTCGGTTCCTCGTGTCATTAAAATCGTCTGGACTGTCAACATCCAGGTGTGACACCTGATATAGAGTTAACCTTAAATCGTTAACCTTAGAGTCAGCAGTGGAAGCACTTACATCTGTTACACCTTCCTTCTTTTCACCACTGTTCCTTTTAACATCTGGAACAATTCGTTTATAATCAGCAGCTCGATTGCTAACATCTCCAACGTGGTCTTGATGATCAGGATACTTCTCACCACCGGTTCTGTATTTAAAATCAGAGCTCTGTCTGCTAACACCTGCAACGCTGTCTCCATGTTCAGTCGTAGGCTCGGTGAACGCCGTCGCTCGGTTCTGATCTTTAGAGTCGTCGTCTCCAGAGTGTGTAAAGCAGTCTTTATCTTCAGCAGCACGATCGCTGAACTCAGCAACACGTTCCTGATAATCGATGGTGTGATCGCTGTAGTCTGTAATGCGCTCGTTGTCGTAATTGTTGTGATCTCGAAGGTCGATGTCGTTGGTTATCTCGTCTTTGTCGTCTATAAACGTGTTCTGATAGTCAGCAGTGTGACAGTCGTCCTCCGTGTGATGTGTGTGAGTGGCGTGTTCGCCGCTGCTGCTGTCGCTGTCGATAGTGATGACGGTGGGTGAGTTCTGCACTCTCTCTTTTCTCCGACTCCTCTTTTTGTGCCTCCTGCTCCGTGTGTGTGTGTTAGTGGCCCGCCGCTCGAAGATAATCTCCACACTCGGACTTCGCTCCCTCTCCCGTTCCTTCTCCCGTTCCCTCTCCTGCGATTTCCTGCTGCTCCGCCGCCGAGCCGTTCTCTCCAAATGCCGCGTTTTGTATTTGCGTTTACCGGCAGGTTTTTCCCGTCGTGACTCCACATCGCTGCTGCTGCTGCTGCTGTGAAGCCAGAGCTCGCGGTCACCGTGACGATGCCGTGACTCCCGATGAGGAGATCTACTCCTCTCGGATTCTCTCTCTCTCCTCCTCTTCCTCCTCTTCCTTTTGCGCTCGCCGTCACGGCCTGGCGAATCCCACGGTGAGAAGGATTTGGATGATTTGTCACGTGCAGCAGTGGAACGAGTAGGGACGAGTTCCTCTAAAGAAGAGCCATCTCGTTCTGCAAAAAGGTTGGGACTCCGCCCTAATAAGTGGAGAACCTGCCTCCTTGGTCTTATATGGGATCTGCCAATTGTTACAGAAAGTCCACTATGGGGAGAACTCTCACTGCTCTGAGAACGTGACCCTGGCAGCGACGGAGATGTTTTCGGGGGATGTTCCTGCCTCTTGTGATGAGAGGTCTTCCCAGTATCTTTCTCTCGTGACTGCTCCAGGTTTTCTCCTCTCTCTGTATGTGAGGTGGAGGGGTAGGACTTTGGAGAAACCGGAACCTGCTCGTGAGTTGGCACCGACAACTCCACCTTCATTACCGTTTCCATGGCAGCCGCCTCGTCCCCCCCCACCTCCTCCTCAGTGGAGTCAGAAGAGAGCTGCACGAGTTCTGGAGTCCGTTCCGCCATCGGCTTCACGTAACCCACAATCATACACTCTTCCTCTTCATCCTGCTCTTTATTATTGCTATCACGCTGTTCTGTAGCAGCACTGGTTCCTCCTGATTGAGTCCCATCAGGCTCCACTTCCTCTGTTTGTGAATGGCTGAGGGTGGAGTAGGAGGGGCCGGGAGTCTCGTCGTCCCAGGCAGACTGGCTCAGGGAGATTTCGCTGCTCGTTGCCATGGGAACCGGAGGGACCCGGTCCTGGGTAACGTCCTCAGTAACGTCTGCTTCCCCGCTGTCATCATTGTCCTGTAAAAAAAAGACGTGACAAAAGTGCGTAAAATATCCATCCACACATCCAACCCTCCACCTTTATTTTATCTATCCACACACTTCAAGTGTGTGTGTGTGTGTGTGTGTGTGTGTGTGTGTGTGTGTGTGTGTGTGTGTGTGTGAGAGAGAGAAAGAGAGACCTCAGAGATATTGATTATAGAGGACTGAGAGCCGCTGTCCTCCTCATAGCTCGGGGCTGGGGGACACTGCATGGCCTCGATGGAGCGGGCAAAGCTCACCAGCTCGTGTAGGATATGGTCAGTACGTGCTAGCAGAAAGGGGCGGAGCTCACTGGGATTGGTTCCCATGACTCGCTCTCGGCGTAGCCACGGCAACAACTGCCGCAGACAGGCCGGGTCTCGCTGCATCAGTGTCGCATCCAGTGCCACGCCATCCATCGAGGAAGCAGAAGGGGCGGGGTCTTGTGCTCTCTGACTCCGCCTCTGCCTGGTCCTCGTTGCTCTGGAACGCCGAGTTCGTGTCGCGGTGCTCTCGGCGTCGTTTTGTCCAGCAGGTGCCGCCGCTATGGCTGCTGCGGCCATCGTAACAGTCGCAGACGTGGTCGCGTTCTGAGCGTTGTCCTCCAGCACCACAAACTCTTTGAAGTCGTTCTCGGCCCTCACCGAATGGAAGATGGAGCGGAAAGGCTGCTTGCACAGCGGGCACTCCGCTTTGTTCTTGGCCCACTCACGGATGCAGCGGAAGCAGAACCGGTGCAGGCAGCGCTCCACAGACGCCACGTTCACAAAGCGGTCCAGGCAGATAGGACACTTGGAGTCCGGGGATGTTTCGGGGCAGAGCGGCTGCTGCTGCTGAGACGACTTCGCCAAGCCTTTCTCCTTCTTCCTCACACGCAGCTTCATCTTTGTAGGTGCCATCATCTGTAACGTCACAAAGACACACACCGGGTCAGAATGAGACATCAGACTACACCGTCTTAAAATACAGCCTGCAAAAAGATGAACTGAAATGATAGAATAATCACATGACCACCTCAAACAGGAAGTGACATCCAGCTGGATCATGTAAACGTTCATCAAAAGTCATGAATGTTTTTGTGCAAAGATTTTTGATATTACTGTTATGCTGTCATGACAGTTATTATATTGAGGAGTCACAGTTTCTCCTACACACGAGTGAGGATGATCAAATACAGACTTTATTACACTAACATGAGGCTGACTCACTGAACACTTTCACTGTGAAACATCTTCATACCCCAGCCCTAGCCCTAACCCTGACCCTGACCCGTTTCTCCTCACTGTACACTGATCTGGAGCTCACTGGGTCACAGGCCTGCAGAGCTCTGGAGGATCCTGACCACAGAAACACCGCTGCTGCAGACAAGTTCTCTAACAAGCTCTACATCACAACCATCCCGAACACGGATCTCGACTTCAAACCGACTGAAGCGCGAACCAGTGAGATGTTTTTCAGGGAATCTAAACCGAAACACGGAGAGAAATGTTCAGGCAAATTGTCAGATTAGCCTGTTAGCTTTCCTACCTCAGACCTCCTGCGCGAGCTCCTGCTACTGTACCGCTCTTAATATCGCGCTGTTCCACACATCCATCAAGTTCGCGATATTTCACTCATCCCACCATCACCAGATCATTTCCATAACTTTAATAATGTCATCGTTTCTCTTGGTGTGCAGCTCTGCTACAGAGGAGAAACCACCGAGGAACCTGCACAAGAAAGCCGGATATCGGAAAAGAGCGACACGCGCATGCGCACCCCAGCGGCCAGGAGGTACAAATAAATACAGACATAAACAGCAACACAAATACAGTATTAACATTAAACATAAAAAACATATGCGTATCTCACCATGAATTTATTAATTTTTTTATCCGTTATAAGTAGAATGATATTTAACCAAATTCGAATAAATATTTATTGCATCTCGAATAGTTTTTGAGAAGTTAAGGGTGATTTCTTTAGATTTTATTTTAAGTTTAACTGCATCACACGTTTAATTTAAGAACTTTATAACTGATTAATTTTCTTTTCTTTTCAAGATTGTTTCGAGGATCCCATGTTTTACATGTTTACATTATAACCGCGCGTCCACACGGGGGCGCAAAACTTCCGCCGGGTTTTCGCCCTACTTCCGCAGTCTGTTGTCATGGTGACGCGGATAGCTCCGTTGTAGCTGTGGATATTCTGTACAGATTCTGTTTATGTTCATAGTTAAGTTATGAAAGTGGTGTGTGTGTGTGTGTTTAGAGACATGGTGATGAGTGTGAGTCAGCGTTCTGTGGACAGAATTCTGGCAGCTGTGAGTATCAGTAGTAGCCGCTAGGATAACTGTGCTAGCTTAGCTAACTGTAGTTACTAGCCAGAGACTCTAGTCCTGATACCCACGTGATTCATAATAATAATAATCATAATCATAATCATAATAATAATAATAATAATGATAAGCGCAAGTTTTCAATTTGATCCGTTTCTCTAATTAGCTTTCAAACTCTATCTATCTATCTATCTATCTATCTATCTATCTATCTATCTATCTATCTATCTATCTATCTATCTATCTATCTATCTATCTATCTATCTATCTATTTGTTTGTCTCTGTCCATGTGTTCATCTTTATATTCTTTAGTTGTCTACATCAATCTTTATTCTTTTCTCTCAGTACCCATGTCAGTGTAGACAGATTCACTGCACTTCGTGAAAGTGTGTGTGTGTGTGTGTGTGTGTGTGTGTGTGCATGAGAAGTGTAACACTATGCATCTCTCTCCCTGTGTGTGTGTGTGTGTGTGTGTGTGTGTGTGTGTGTGTGTGTGTGTGTGTGTGTGTGTTAGATTGTGTTGCTGGTGGTGTTGGTGTCCTGGGGTTTTGTGATCTACGCTGCTCGTGTAGCTGCTCAGTGGGAGCTGGAGAAGAGAACCAGCACACAGCGATGAAGGAGGAAACACACACACACACTGAGACACGGCATGGAGAAAGAAAAACTACCACCGAAGTCTGTTACATACTGTGTAAATGTGTGTCTGGAACTCATGTTCTGACCACAGAATTATGAGACTCCAATTTTTACAAGGCCTCCTTCACATGGACACACCCTCCTTCACATGGACACACCCTCCTTCACATGGACACACCCTTCTTCACATGGACACACCCTCCTTCACACGGACACACCCTCCTTCACACAGACACACCCTCCTTTACATGGACACACCCTCTCTCACATGAACACACTCTCTCACACGGACACACCCTCTCTCACACGGACACACCCTCCTTCACATGGACACA
The DNA here is from genome assembly GCF_946808225.1 of Silurus aristotelis. Lineage (NCBI taxonomy): Eukaryota > Metazoa > Chordata > Actinopteri > Siluriformes > Siluridae > Silurus > Silurus aristotelis. The sequence goes on from NC_139592.1 coordinate 24,117,625, forward strand.
CCCTCCTTCACATGGACACACCCTCCTTACACCCTTGTAAACAGAACATTGTACTGGTTTGTAAATTGTGGTAAGAGAAATAAAATGTGTATGTGCAGTCAGACGTGTTTATGACTGAGTTTATCAAACATCCTGATATTAAAGTTGTTTGTGTGTTTGTATATGTATTAGATTGTGGTGTGTGTATGTGTGTGTGTGTGTGTGTGTGTGTGTGTGAGAGATCCAGGGTTTCGAATGTAATCTTGATGTTGTTGAGGTATCTGTAGCACTTGTCCCTTCAGCTCTGGAGAGAAGCGTGATCTTCTACTGCTTGATTGTGAGGAGCACAAACCCAGGAGAGTGTTTTTGTCATCAGTCTGCATTCAGGTTCATGTTTTTCTG
>NC_139592.1:24143005-24145505 GCF_946808225.1 Silurus aristotelis
CAGAAGGAGGAGCTCAAGATTTCCAGAACTTTCTCAGCAAATAAAGACTTCTGGAAACCAACCGAGAAAAAAAGGTTCTAATCCTTTGGAAAAATTGAGGACAACCTTCTGAGGAACTTACATTTTTTACTGTTTTTAAAAATTAAACAAATGTCTCAGTAAATTGCACCAAATTCATTAAAGAAAGATGAGTAACTGTTTATGAAGGTAAATAATGTGATGATGCAGAAATATTAACCCTGAGATAAAGTTAATGAAGATTCACAACTATTGACATTTAGTGGTAAATGAATCAGAGATGTTCAGCATGCTGAGCTCCACCCACAAAAGCTCCTGATCTATAAACAGGTCATAAATCCGGTCATCCTGCAACTAAAACTGAAACTTAGTTCTGTAGTGAAGAGCTGGAACAGTACCTCCAATACCTCCAGAGCTTCCAGTTCCTCACCTGGTTCCCAGTGTACACACAGGAGTCAATTAAATAAATCATTAATATGACTCAGTTGATTCAGTGTTGTTTAGAATGAAGCAAGACCCAGACTGGAACTTTTTCCAGCCACAATTCTTTGTGATGTGATGATCAAACAAGACTGTCTAACACACACACACACACACACACACACACACACACACACACACACATAGAGGAATATGCTAAACGAGTGTTAAATAGGGCTGTTCTTGTCTTCCTCATGGTGTGTAGTCTACAGTGAGTGTCCATGTGGTGTGTATTACTGAGCCATGTCCATTCACCCCTATAAATACACACAACACTTATACACACTCATTATGGATGGCATTACATACCCTCTGTGGCATTTCCTTTTCCTGTGTCTGTGTGTGTGTGTGTGTGTGTGTGTGTGAACAGGCAGAAACAAGGTCCTCATTACCATCTGCGGGATTTCACACACTGATGGCACTGATAAGAAAGTAATGGTTTAAAATGACTGCAGAGAGAAAGAAACAAGTGTGTGTGTGTGTGTGTGTGTGTGTGTGTGTGTGTACAGATTGTGTGCTGGTAGTCTGAGATGAAGCCCATGGAGTGTAAACATTCCTGCTGAAAACACATGGAGGAGCGGACCGACAGGGGGTCACGTGGCCAGCTGTCACGTGACGGTGCGGTTCTCCAGGTGTGTATGTAACTTGTTTATGAGGAGAGAACAGCAACACACACCGGGGGCAGACACACGCACGCGGTGCAGGTTGACGTTAAATGGTCACATGACCCGAAACAAAACAAAAAAAACCCACCTGGAATCAGAAGAAAACTAAACAGTGTTCTGGTGTAAAGTGTGTGAGCTGAAACCCCTTCCTCCGTTACCCCTCTACCCCTGCCTCTACCTTTACCTTTACTTCTACCTCTGCCCCTGCAGTCAGGGTTAAAGCGAGAGTACACACACACACACACACACACACGCGCGGGCACGAGGACAGCGGCGAGGGATATTTGAAGCGCGAGACAACCGGACACAGCGAGCAGACAACAAACACTGACTAAATAACATCGCGAGACAGCCGGAAGTGGAGGTGAGTATGCGATCAGGGTTCATTACAGAGTTGATCAGTTCTGGATTCATCCGCAGGAGGAGGAGGAGGAGAACGTGTTCTTCTACACCACAGCAACACACACACACACACACACTATAGCAGCTATAAACACTCATCACGTCCACTTCACCTTATCTTCATTCATCCTCTCTCTTCCTCTATTCTTCCTCTCCTCATCCTCTAATATTCCTCTCTTCATTCTTGTTATTCATCCCTTCATCCTCTCTTCATTCACCCCTTCATCCTCTCTTCATTCATCCCTTCATCCTCTCTTCATCCTCTCTTCATTCATCCCTTCATCCTCTCTTCATTCATCCCTTCATCCTCTCTTCATCTTCTCCATGTTAACAGCAGGAATAATAATGGAAGCTTGTTGTGTGAACTCTCGAGTCCTGAAGATGTGAAACAGCACTGACACTGGAGTCTCCTTCCTCACGTCAAATAACATTTCTCCACCACATCCACAACTTTTAACATCTCTCTATGTGGAGCGTGTGTGTGTGTGTGTGTGTGTGTGTGTGTGTGTGTGTGTGTGTGTGTGTGTGTCATGTCACACGGTGCGTTGCTGGGTAAAATGTCTTCTATATGCATGAGTGGTGTAACAGCGAGCTGGATTTAGTGTTGTGAGGCAGAGTGGAATATTTCCTCTAACCCCTATTAACACACACACACACACACACACACACACACACACACACACACACACACACACACACACACACACACACACACTCATAACAAGCCATACACATCCTCAAGACACTTTTCCAGATGAAACACAGTAAAGTGGTGGTGATGCACTTGGCTGCTTTACTGTTGCTTTACTTAATAAGTTCCAGATTCAGACCCGAGTTGAAAGGTTCAAAGACGGCAGTGACACACACACACACACACACACACACACACACACACACACACACACACACCATTTTTCAAATGCCTTTCTTTATAT
>NC_139592.1:24165505-24185505 GCF_946808225.1 Silurus aristotelis
AAAATCCCAGCCAAGGTCAGGACACACAACAGACCCTCACCTTTTATACATTTACACTTTCATGGATTTCATTTAGTCTATTCTGATACCACATCATCTTGAGATCCAGAGTTATGGAGATGGAGTTAAACACAAACCTGCTACAGGAACTCAGTGATAATTATATGAATAATAATTGATCTTCTTTTTTGCCAATCTTTGAGATTTATTGATAGTAATATATATTATTATTATTAAGAATATAAAGCAAGGCTCCTTTTTCACTCCATATTGTTAATGTGGTCATATAAATAACCTGTGAATTACGTTTGCTTACGCAGGTAATGCAACATTTTCTACCACTTTCATATTTAACTATAATAATTATAAAGAAAGACGTTTTGTCTTGTAGAAATGAAAAACAGTTTAAATGTACCTGGGATTAAAACTCACAACCTTTCAGTTCCCAGTTCTGAACTACTTACAGAAACTTTACCAGTGGTATCATTGTCATAGCGTCAGTGAAGATCTTCTTACTTCTCACTGCTCACCCAGTTGATGTGACCTCATTCCTGAAATAGGTCTTCAAAAGAAGATCTTCTAAATGAATATGTCCCCTGACGTAAACCATGTCCTCTAAAACTAAAAAGAAAAAAGTACATCATGCCCTCAAAACCACATCACAGGGGCCAGTTTCCAGGCTACAGTCTAATCCTTGCAGTAGACCAATGCATCATTTTAACACTAAATCACTTTGACTCTGAAAATGGAAAGAAATCCAAGATGTTTTCCGGATGTTTCTTTTGCAGGCCAAGCAGGCAATTCTGGAAATGGATGTGCGTAAGTGTAACCTTGAACATTCCTGCTTTTGTAGTGATTCAGCAGTTCTACCTGCATTATTCGTTTTGTGGCACCAGTTCTGTAGGCAAACCTCAAAAAACTCTTCTACTGGAGTTCCACTGGTCAGATGTGTAACTGCATGTTCATAAAAATTTGATGGGATGGATGGATGGATGGATGGATGGAAGGATGGAAGGAAGGATGATGTTTTTTTGTAGCATAATGTCTGTTAATCCCTGTAGACCAGTGTAGCCCTGAGGGCCAGAACAGAATCAACCTGAAGGAAGGTCCATCCCCCAGAAGAGCACGCAGGAAGACTGGTATGATTTTAAAGGAAGTTAAATAACCAGTTTTCTGCCATTATGAATTCACTCTAAATAACTTTCATCCTCTTTTCTCAGAACCCTTGTCCAAACTGCTCAAAAACAAACATGCAAGTAAGTAGGACATCCAAATGTGGAACGATCTAAAGCTTATGATTGATATTAATACATGTATCTTGGCATGAGGCATGTTAATGAGAATTCTATTTCCTCATTTTTTCACAGTATCCAGTCCAGATATACAGAAGGTACGTTCTTTTTCTCTTTTTTGAAACAAGCAATAATATAATTATCAAAAGAAAGGAAGGAAATGTATTAATTTTTTTCTTCTGTATTTTTATTTTTTTTATAGCGAAGCAGTTTTGGTGCAACACTTCTGTCTCCTGTTGTTCACCTGGGCACTATTGGTCGATCGCGCAGCCTTGTAAGCCAATCGCAGGAGTCCCTGGACCCTGGTGATCACGGTGACCACAGTGACATAGATGAGGGTTTACATCCACAGGATGCTGATGATGAAGATGAAAGTGGAATGGTGAGTCTTACCTGTAACCTTCAATCATCAAAACTATTGTTCTTTTGTGGGGGGTGTTGATGGGAATCCAGATCTAATCTTTTGCAAAACCTTGTGGATGTGTAGGGCTCTGGAGGAAAGCTACGTGTACCTGGAAAGAGCAGCAGGAAAAGGCTAAATGCCCAGGTGTCAGTGGACAGCATCGACCACTGGAAGAATCACAGTCTGGACCATATTGATCTACAGGTGAGTGAAGCACAAGTGATAACCATGTCAAGTAAAATATACACGCCATGTCTTTCTGTAATAAAAACATTCATCTCTGGTTCTTCTTTTTCAGACGGCCAAAGAGTCTCTGCAGAAAGAGACGGTGCACACCCCCATCTTAAGGGTGACCTGTCCTCCTGAAAAAAGGGCTGATCACTTCTCCCAGTTTCTGGGCACAAGCAGTGGACATTCTGTTCCAAACATATGGGCAGATCACAGAGTGCGTCGAGCCATGTTTCCTACTCGTCAAAAGACTGTCCAAATCGATGACGATGAAGACATTTATCAGATGTTTGTCCCCACTGAGAACGATACAAGTGGGCATGATATTGAAAGCGATCATGATGTGGTTGATGATCATCCTGGACGTCCGTGTAGCTGGCATGTTGAACAGACAAAGTCGGGGCAGTTAGACCTCCCAGCCAGCAGGAATAAGGTGTTGCGCAGGGCAAGTAGTGTTGGAGAGCAGCAAAGTGAGCGACAAAGTCCTACAAAAAAAGCTGTCCTTAAGGAGGAAGTACACAATAATACAGAGTCTTCGAGTAATGAGATCTCCGGATCTTCCTCAACTGAACAGCTAACGATTGATGATATTGAGGTTGTTTACGACAACATTAGCTACGAAGAACTGCAGGCCATGGGACTGATTCGGAAGGATCCGGAAGTGAAGCCAGCTGTACCTCCACAAATCTTAGTTTCTCCAGTTGAAATTGAGAGCTCATCTGAAAGCAGCAGGTCCTCAGGCCAAGAGGGAGCACCATTTGAACCTGCCAATATGCAGACACCAGAGGATGAGGAAAATGTCTATGATACCATCGTATTCCGTGAACTGCCACCTTCTTTCGCAAAGACAGGAAGAGCAAATGAACATGCAGCCAATCAGGATAATGAGGAATCAACCAAGGCAGACGTCACACTTAGCCAGAACATAGAAACTGTTGTTTTTGAAGAAAGACCAAATTTAGAATCCAGCAAAGTAGCAAAACGACCCCTTCCTAAGATTCCAACTGTTTCAATTACTGATATGGACATACCGTTAAATTTGGATAACCCTTCTGAGCAGTCAGTGTCTGATCATATGTCAGAGCAAGTTGATGAGATCTGGAATGATCTTGAAAACTACATCCGAAATAATGAGAAGAAAGCAGATAAGCTCCCAGCTGCATTCCCTGTCAATAGACCAGAGTCACCACACAAGAAGTGTGATTCACAAAGTAAAATAGCAAGTTCTTCAGATAAGTTACACAACACTCCAACAAAGGCAGTCAAATCTCAGCTAAAATCACAAGACTCCCAAGACAAAACACAAAATATGCCACGAAAATCTCATCCATCTCCCAACAGAAAATGTAATCCTGCACGGAAAACTAGTGATGCTAATGTCAGAACAGATGGTGTTAAGAAGGTAAAGAAAAGCACATCATCACCCAGTTCTCCAGCCTTCCACCCCATTCCAACATTTAAATTCCCTGTACTCAGTGTTCCCAAACTTGTGCGAGAACCTACATTTGAGATAGATGAGCCTGAGTCCCCTCCATCTACGCCTCCTGCTACACCTTCTGTTCCACAGGCTTCTAGCCCTGCTCCTCAGACCTTCAGCCCTGCTCCCCAAGTCTCCAGCTGTGCTCCTCAGATCTCCAGCCCTGCTCCCCAAGTCTCCAGCCTGGCTCGTCAGACCTTCAGCCATCCTCCCCAAGTCTCCAGCCCTGCTTCTCAGGTCTCTAGCCCTGCTCCCCAGACCTTCTGCCCCATTACCCACATATCCAGCCCCATTACCCACATCTCCAGCCCTGCTCCCCAAGTCTCCAGCCCTGCTCCCCAAGTCTCCAGCCCTGCTCCCCAAGTCTCCAGCCCTGTTTCCCAAGTTTCTAGCCCTGCTCCCCAAATCTCCAACCCTGCTTCCCAAGTTCAAGTCTTCAGCCAAATATCAAGCCCAGTTTCCCAAGTCAAGGTCTCCAGCCCTGTCAGCCAAATATCAAGCCCAGTTTCCCAAGTCCAGGTCTCCAGCTCTATTCCAGAAATCCAAATCTCCAGCCCTGAACCCCCACCTGGCACAGTAAAGAGTATCCGGAACAAATTAGCCAGGCTTAGTAGTGGAAGCTTTCGGATGGACGATGAGGACATACCTACATCAAAAGAACCTGAGCTACAAACATTATTCTGTGGTCTGGACCCCTCATTTCTTCCTCTGGCATCCTCTGGACTTCTTTTAGGTGGAGATGCTGGAGATCAGCTGCTGGATTTAGGGGAAAAAGGTAGAAACAGGGTTTTCCTTATGGCTAGACAGTACAGTCAGAAAATCAAGAAGGCTAACCAACTGTTAAAGATGAAGAGCATGGACCATGAGCCCAGCTGCACAAGACTCAGGGCACACAAGGCAAAAGATTTAGCTGCGATTCTGGAAGAGAAGAAGCAAGGAGGAGCAGCTATAGGTGAGCTACAAATTTTGAGGTCCTTTGGTCTTTATTAAGCCACAGATTGAGCTAAAAGTATAAACTAAAAAAACATTTTTTTGTATAGTTTGTCAATTATTTACAGAGGCTTTTAATCTGTTTGTTTTTCTCTCTTTCATCTTCTTGGATTTTCCCAGGAGCACGGATAGCTGAATATTCCCACTTATACGATCAGGTGATGTTCAAGGAGCCTCCTACTACTACTCCAGTGCTCAAATCTTCAGTCAGTGTTTCAGGACCTTACCCATTTTCCTCACGCTCTGGCTTGGCTTCCTCTCCATCCCTGCCTGAGAGCGCCTTCCCAGAGACGGACTGGTTGAACTGCACCTACAGCAATGGTGAACTTGCTGGCTTTGTGTCTTGGCCTGCTGAAGTCGGAGGGGGTTCGTCCCCTCAACCACAAATGACCCCTGCAATGTCCGTCCCTGCACTGAAGAACCTTCCGCCACCTCCAAGCGCTCCATCCAATCAGCGCTGGAGTACCTGTGTGTCTCCAGCCAGCAAAGATGATTCTGAGCACATCTACAGCACCCTGGGGGAGCGCAGTGTTAAAGCTCCACCCTACAGCCGCTGTCAGTCCTCGTCCTCATTGGCTGAGCATCAGGAGAAAGAAAACAGTGGGAATATGGGTAATTTGGGACACACCACCAGTCATTCAGGGGGGACTGTGATATCAGGACGTGGTCTCGGTCCTCGACAGCACAGTCTTCCTGAGTGTCCTACCCAAGTGACCTCTGACCTTTCCCAGTCATGTGACCTCACACTTAGGGACTCTCAGAAAGTGCTAGTGTTAAACACACATTCAAATCAGAACGCGATCAGTGCCACGCAGAACTACCTGGCCAACTTCAAAGACGATGACGACGACGACGACTATGTCGAAATCCGCTCCGAGGACGAGAACGATCGCATGGAAAAGGGCTACACCTCAAGCCCAGATCCAGCTCCGCACAGCTACACCCGGAGTGACCCAGATGAGGGTCAGCAAGCACTCAAACAGCCCAAAATTGTCCAGTCGCTGCGGGAGAAGTTCCAGTGTCTCGGTTCCAGCAGCTTTGCATAATCGACTGGACAACACGACCACCAACATGCACCGAGTGCTGAAATAAAAGCAAATGAGCAGATGGAAAAAATGTTACACAATGCAAAGCACGTTTACGGATTACACGATTACGGTGATAAAATGATGACCATGCAGTTAAACAGGTTTCACATCACAGCTTCAGTGGATCTCAATCCTACACTTTATGCACTACATCACAAATCACCTTTCATTTCTATAATCACTCGTAATGCACTAAACAACGTTTGCCATAAAAATAGTTTCTGATCAAAATTGTACTATTTAAATCCTTTTTTAACACGGTATTGATCTTGACTTGAACTCCCACGATTGGGCTGAAGACCATCTCTCAGGCTGAAGGTCTCACAGTGGATTTTTTTTTAGTGTTAGTATTCCATCAGATTTCCCTTTCGGGGCGTTAGGTCTCCATTCCCACTTTCACTTATTCACTTATTTGTCCACTCTTTAGGTGCTTCGATTTGTTCAGTGTCGCCTTTCCCAGCCTCACCTTTCCCAGCCTCACCTTTCCCAGCCTCACCTTTTCCAGCCTCACCTTTCCCAGCCCCACCTTTCCCAGCCTCAAATTTTCCAGCCTCACCTTTTCCAGCCTCACCTTTCCCAGCCCCACCTTTTCCAGCCTCACCTTTCCCAGCCCCACCTTTCCCAGCCCCACCTTTCCCAGCCCCACCTTTCCCAGCCTCACCTTTCCCAGCCCCACCTTTCCCAGCCTCACCTTTCCAACCCCACCTTTCCCAGCCTCACCTTTCCCAGCCTCACCTTTCCAGCCCCACCTTTCCCAGCCTCACCTTTCCCAGCCTCTCCTTTCCAGCCCCACCTTTCCAGCCTCACCTTTTCCAGCCCCACCTTTTCCAGCCCCACCTTTCTGAGCCCCACCTTTTCCAGCCCCACCTTTCCCAGCCTCACCTTTCCCAAGCCGTGACTTATACACCATTTTGTGTAGAATTTGAAGAATTGAAACACATTTGCTCGTAATATCATGAACATAACACACGATGTGTAAACAATAAATCCACTGGTGTGTGTGTGCGATGGATCAGGCTGCTTCTACATTTACCACCTGATTTAAAATAGATGAATGTCCACCATCACTGGTTGCGTCTGCATGACCGTTTGTTCTCAAAGGCCAAAAATACACATCGATTTTACTTGGAATCAATAGGAATCTATATATTCTGTATATAAATCATAGATATATTTTAGATAGTTGGAAGCGGAGGCTTAGCCGTGCTCACTGTTGAGTGGATAAAGTGTTTATTTTCTTGATACATTTTTGTTCGCCTGAGATTTTAACTATAGAGCTGATTACTGCAGTAAGCAACACAAATATATTTAGTGTAATAAATAATTAAATAAACCAATAAGACATCATTTAAGGCTCATTTTTAATCCGCACTGAGAGGAGCAGGTTCGCTAACAGGTTACCTTCAGGTTTCACAGTAGGATCAGGTGTTTATTTCATTTAAATTTCTCTGGTTTAGTTTGTGGTCACTTTCAGTGTGAACATCACAGCATTTTCATCACAGGTTAAAACGCTGCATCATCACCGACACGTCAACCAGTCAGGACTTTTTATTTATTTATTTCCTTTTCATTAGCGTCCTGTTTTTATCGTCTCAGTCTCACACAGCGATATTTATTAATTATCTAGAGTTGGTATTTTGCAATAATTTGGTTTAAGTTGTTTACTGTGACTGTTAAATCTCTTCCCCATGAGCACTGAGCAAGAACATCATCCTTCTGCTACGAAGACATTCAGCTCTCATCATTCACTATATTCATTGTTCAATAGCAATCAAACAAATTGGCTGGAAATATGAATGAAGTATGTTTATAAATTCTGTGTTCCTCTTTTTTTTTTTATTTGTACATGTTGTTTCCTTGTTTCACTGGGGATCATTCGTTCATCTGGTTTGCACTTTTACATTTTTTTTTATTGTCGTTTTTTATTTGTTAAGATGTAAATTTTAGGATTATGTCATTGTATTGCCATAGATTTGCTCTGTCTTCATTTTAAATTAAATGTACTGTATGTTTTTATAAAAATGCCTAGTTGTAACTGCTCAAGGAAACTGAAGTATCAGAGGCAATAAATAAAAGTTGACTTCAGAGTTGTTTGTGGGAATCAGTGCTTTACTCCAGTGCAGCTCCCAGTGGGCTGCGATTTCCATTACACAACAGCGTTCCTGTGAGGAACTCATTCCAGACCTGGATGCAAAAGGAGCAGGTTCATCAAATATTTCATAAACTTAATAAGAAAACCGTGTACAATCTAGAAATAAACAATCTTCAAGCAGAACCCTGGAAGTATATTTCTGTCATGATCAGGTTTTTCAGCCAAAATACCTTTTCTACTACCCTCAGACTCAGAACCTAGATTATATAAATTATTGTTATTATTATTATTATTATTATTATTATTATTATATTGGTGTTAATATTATATTAACACACATTAGTAAAGAGGAAGACCGAGGAGGGGGTTTATGGATGTGGTGAAGACATGCAGGTAGAGGACAGGGGGGTATGGAGACCGATGAAAAAAGAAACAGAGGTCAGCAGATGGGATGATGCCACATTATTTACAATTAGCAAACGAGCTCCATGTGACCTGCAGGAACCCGTGTGGCGGCACTGACCGGCTCTATGATCACGAAACGAGAACTAGAAAAGCTTTTGGCGACACCTAGTGTTCACTATAGGAAATAACGAATATAAGTGTATTAGTGCAATAAAATCACTTTATATTAATTTTCTCAAAGTGTGTGGAATAAAGACATAACAGCTAAGACGCAACGAACGGCAGCATTTATATACTTTCTTCTTCATTAATCTTCATTTATGATGATCTCTATTAAAGAATAAAGTTTATATACTCAAAGCAACTACAAACAAAAATATGGTCATTAATAGAATTAAAACCATCATACTGATGTACTTTATAACACCGTCATGAGTGTTGCACAAGTCAGTCACACTTAGTGTCGGTCTCATATCACTGGATATGTTGTGTGTTCAGGAGACCAAGTGGAGAGGGAGTAAGACCAGGAACATTGGAGATGTTTAAACTGTTCTATCATGGTGTGGATGCAAAGAGTGAGAGTGGAGGAAGGTGCACACAGGTGGACTATGTTCTATGTAGGAGATGCAACCTGAAGGAGATTGGAGACTGTAAGGTGTTGGCGGGGGACAGTGTAGCTAGACAGCATCGGATGGTGGTCTGTCGGATGGTTTTGGAGGTGAAGAAGAAAAGAAGGAGAGTGAGGACTGAAAGAACAATAAGATGGTGGAAACTGAAGGAGAAAGACTGTAGTGTGAGATTCAGGGAAGAGGTCAGACAGGAGCTTGGTGGTGGTGAAGAGGTTCTTCTCTTCACCACCACCGACAGACAGACTGGTTCAAGGTGGAGGTTGGACTGCATCAAGGATCGGCTCTGAGCCCTTTCCTGTTTGCAGTTGAGGGGTGCGGTTGCAGGGAGAAGAGGTGGAGAAGGTGGAGGAGTTCAGGTACCTGGTGTCAACAGTACAGGGTGGAGTGGGTGGAGAAGAGTGATAGCAGGAGTGATTTGTGATAGAAGAGTATCTGTGAGAGTGAAAGGGAAAGTTTATAGGACTGTGGTGAGACCTGAGATGTTGTATGGATTAGAGACAGTGGCATTGAGTAAAAGGCAGGAGGTGGAGCTGGAGGTAGCAGAGCTGAAGATGTTGAGATGTTCATTGGGAGTGACGACGATGGACAGAATTAGAAATTAGTTTATTAGAGGGACAGCACATGTAAGAGGATGTAGGAGAATGCTGAGGATGGAGCCACCAGAAGAAGGAAAAGAGGAAGACCAAGGAGGAGGTTTATGGATGTGGTGAGGAAAGACATGCAAGGTAGTTGGTGTGAAAAAGGCAGGTTTAGAGGACAGAAGAGGAAGTAGAAGAAGAAGAAGAGAAGAAACAGACATATTGTATAAACGTGTTTATCTATAAAACAATCCACTAGAGGCGCTATTGAGCTGTAAATCATATCGACATCAAAATGACGTATCTCGGGTTTTAATGGGAAATGTAGTTTTTTGTACGTACCGGGCGCGTGATAAATCATATCCCCTGGCAGAAATAAGGAATAAAGAAGCATTATTAAACCGCGTACCTATGGTTTTATTGTGTGTTGCGTGTGTTAGTTTTAATTTTATACACCATTTAGATGTTGATGTAAGATATTTTTGTGATCAGTCTCGAATGATCTCGAACCTTCCAGGAAACGCTACTTCCGGTTAGCCCTTACCCATAATGCACCGCGGCCCTTTCTTTCTTTTCTCAGATCAACATGGCGGGTCTGGATGGTCCGTTAAACGTGCTGGGGCAGAGGAGTACCGGCGAGTCCGTGCGGACTCAAAACGGTAAATTTGAACCCCACTGAGTGGAGAAATGATCATATATAAGTCAGTAATTCTCCCGAGTATGAGTTAGTAGTAATTAAATGAAAGTCTGTTAGCTTTATGCTAGCTGGGTGGGTCGCGTGTGGCCTCACATGCGGTGTGGTACCGGAGCAGTGGAGGAGTGTTCCGCATGATTAAACCGCGGATTGTAGGCACGCACGCGCTTATTGATTGATTTATTTATTTATTTACCTGCTTATTTAGTCGTTATTTAATTGGTCAGTTAAACTCGGTGATTTTCAGCTACGCAGCTGCTCATTCATATTCAGTTTTATAAAAAAATCTAGATTTTATCATTAGTTCAGAATGTAATGAAAGTTGTGTGTTGTGACCTGATAAAGGAGAAGGAGGATGAACAGAACACTGCAGGTGGACGAGAGGAAGACTGTGATACACAATAAGATGGAGGATCTACTGTATAATATGGATCATACACTGATTGGCAGGAAAATGTTGCCTTTGTATGATCTTTTGACATGAAGCTCTATAGATCTCTGTTTTAAACGAGGTTTTTGCAGGTGTAGATGTGAACCTGTGATTAATAAGACTAGATGTTTCTGCTCGTGGCTTCATTTCAGAGCGTACACAGGAAATGAGAAGGTTCTTGCAGGAGTTAAATCAGTGTTTATGTTGCAGTGATGGCAGCGTCGTCCATCGCCAACATCGTGAAGAGCTCGCTGGGTCCTGTGGGACTCGACAAGATGCTGGTGGATGATATCGGAGTGAGTGTTCAGTCTTACGATCAGACGCTGTAGTAATGATGACCGTAACCCTGCACACGTGCTTTTTGGCTAAATTCACAGGCAAACTTTTTTTTCCCCCAGGACGTAACCATTACTAACGATGGTGCCACCATCCTGAAGCTGCTGGAGGTGGAACATCCTGCCGCGAAGGTCCTGTGTGAACTGGCAGAGCTGCAGGACAAAGAGGTCGGGGACGGGACCACGTCGGTGGTAAGACGCGCTCTCAGGGGGTGCACTCTATACGTGTGTGTGTTGGAGTCTGATTTGGGATGTGGACACATTTATAATGTGTTTATGATGAGACTGATCCAGTGCATGTGTACGTCCTGTGTTAGTACCACCCCCTGTCACTGATCGGTGGGCGTGGCTATGCGAACAGGACAGAGGAAGTGTATCACAGTCTGAAGTGGCTGCAGCGTCTCCTGCTGTCTCTATATGAACTGATACAACATTCATCACGTCCACACTGCAATTCATCACTAACAGCATTAGTGTGTGTGTGTGTGTGTGTGTGTGTGTGTGTGTGTGTGTGTGTGTGTGTGTAGGTGATCATAGCTGCTGAGTTGTTGAAGAGTGCAGATGAACTGGTGAAGCAGAAGATCCACCCCACCTCCATCATCAGTGGGTACAGACTCGCCTGCAAGTAAGAACACGGCTTTTCTCATTCTCACAATTTTTCTTTCAGTTTTCTTCGTATTTTCTCTTTTTTGTTGTTGTTGTTGTTCCTGCATGTCCTCACCTTTTTCCTGTCACTTGCTTCCCTTCTGAATTCCTACTTTTTCATGTAATTGTTTTTTTTTTGGTTGATTTTTATAAAAAAAATTTTATTGTGCTTTTTTATCTTAATTTCCTTTAATTCTATTTCTGTATTTATTTATTGAAACATTTAGCCATTTTTCCTTTTACACTTTGTTTTTAATGTAGTTTACATTTGTAATGAATAGATTTTGTGTGTGTGTGTGTGTGTGTGTGTGTGTGTGTGTGTGTGTTTCAGGGAGGCGGTGCGTTACATTAATGAGAATCTAACCATCGGAACTGATGATTTGGGCCGAGAGTGTTTGGTCAATGCTGCTAAGACCTCCATGTCTTCCAAGATTATCGGAGTGTATCCTCTCTGCTCCGCGTGCACACACACACACACACACACACACACACACACACCCCAGAGTGTACTGAACATTAATCGATGTTAGTGTGCTGATGTGCTCTGTGCGAGTGCTGTGAGACCTGTTGACCCTTGACCCCTGACCCTTCAGTGATGCAAATTTCTTTGCTGACATGGTGGTGGACGCTGCTTTAGCAGTGAAGTTTGTGGATGCCAAAGGCGTGGCTCGTTACCCAATCAACTCCGTGAACGTGCTGAAGGCTCACGGACGCAGCCAGAAGGAGAGCATCCTCGTCAACGGTTATGCCCTTAACTGCACCGTCGGCTCACAGGGTACGTCACCACCACCATCAACACCATCGCCTCGAGAGTGTTCCCATTTTAATTGCTGCCACACTGCCTGTGTGTGTGCAGTTATACGCGTGGGGTAAAGCAGAGCTGACCCTGTTCCTCATAAACACACACACAGTCACATGTATGTTTGTGTTGTGATCAGTGTCGTACACACTCCTGTTCATTAACCTGTTTAAAATCACTCTTTTAGACGAGGAAATAATAGAGATGCCCCTCCCCCTCAGTGAGCACTGGTGCACATGCTCAGGTGGTCCTGCTCTGAGTAATGCAGTGAAATACATTGTTTACATGAATTTATTAGCAGTGTGATTAGATCAGAGCAGTGTCAGGAGCGTCAGGTGGAACCTGAGCAGAAACGGTTCCAAATGATAACTTGATATGTTCACAACCATTGTAAGATGCAGAGGAACTCTAGAGGAACCGTGTAAGACAGTAGTGAGCACATCAGGATCCAGTGTGTAGTGGAATTTTTCATGTGATTGTGTGTGTGTGTGTGTAGGGATGGTGAAGAGGGTACAGAATGCCAAGATTGCATGTCTGGACTTCAGCCTGCAGAAAACCAAGATGAAGTTGGGAGTGCAAGTTGTCATCAACGATCCAGAGAAACTTGACCAGATCAGACAGAGGTGTGTGTGTGTGTGTGTGTGTGTGTGTGTGTGTGTGTGTGTGTGTGTGTGTGTGTGTGTGTGTAAACAGACATGTAAGGGGTGTGTGTGCTCCCATTTCAATTGCTGCCACACTGACAGTGTGTGTGTGGTTATACGCGTGGGATAAATCATAGTCGACTCAAGGCCATGTGCAGACACACATTAGTGTTTGTTGTGTCTTTGTGTCCTACACACACTGAAAATGTATTTATTTATATTTTATTTTATTATATATATCACCAAATACTTTTTCAGCTTGTGTGATGTGATCAATCATACAGGAAATAAAATAGACTTTTCCAGAAAATGGATTAAATTTTTTAATAAAATGTATATAATTGTGTGTGTGTGTGTGTGTGTGTGTGTGTGTGTGATATTTCTCCTCTTCAGAGAGTCAGACATCACTAAGGAGCGCATCCAGAAGATCTTGTCTGCGGGGGCGACTGTTGTCCTGACGACCGGGGGAATTGATGACATGTGTCTGAAGTACTTTGTGGACGCCGGCGCGATGGCAGTGCGCCGTGTGCTGAAGAGAGACCTTAAACGCATCGCCAAGGCAACTGGAGGTAAGCCACGCCCACTCAGAAAATGATTGGTAATCCTTTTTCAAAAAAAAGTAATTAAATGATTTCAAACATGTTAAATATTTTACTTTCCCTTTTTAATCTTGTCTTTTACTAGCAAATTCTTTCCTTCCTTATAATTAATGTATTAAAATACAGTTTTCACCTGTACTTTTATTCAGCAGTCGATGCTTTTAGAGAATAAAAGTATGGGATTTTTTTATTATTGGAATTATTCCCAAGAAGTGAAACTGAGTGTGTGTGTGTGTGTGTGTGTGTGTGTGTGTGTGTGTGTGTGTGTGTGTCTGAGTTTTATATATATTAAACTTTTTGGGTGACTAGTTTTAAAATGATCAGTTTCACCTTGTAGGCCATATATAACATTTGATTTATTTATTTATTTTCCTGCAGCTTCAATCTGCATGTCTCTGTCCAACCTGGAGGGGGAGGAGTCATTCGAGGCGGCCATGTTGGGTCAGGCAGAGGAAGTCGTGCAGGAAAGGGTGTGTGATGATGAACTCATCCTAATCAAGAAGTACGTTTCAAGAGTCTTTTTTTATTGAGTTTTATTTATGCCCCCCCCACACACACACACACACACACACACACACACTATATTTATTTGACCGCTAACCTCTTTTCCTCTGTGTTTGTTAGTACGAAGGCTCGTACCTCGGCTTCCATAATCCTGCGTGGAGCGAGCGACTTCATGTGTGATGAGATGGAGCGCTCGCTGCATGATGCTCTGTGTGTGGTGAAGAGGGTGCTAGAGTCCAAGTCTGTTGTTCCAGGAGGGGGCGCTGTGGAGGCAGCTTTGTCCATATACCTGGAGAACTACGCCACCAGCATGGTGAGTATCAAACTTCACCCGACGCACGCATTGTGTACTTTTAACTCATGGACTGGTCATTTCTCTCTCCAATGTTTTCATCGGACTGTTTTGTCTGATCTTTGTGTCTAAATATTTTCATTCAGATAAGTCTCCATGGTTACACTGCAAACAGAAACGTGTTTGGGTTTGACAGTGGGAATGAGATAAGTGTGTGTGTGTGTGTGTGTGTGTGTGTGTGTGTGTGTGTGTGTGTGTGTGTAGGGCTCACGGGAGCAGCTGGCTATTGCGGAGTTTGCTCGTTCGTTGCTAGTCATCCCTAAAACTTTGGCGGTGAACGCAGCACAGGACTCCACTGATCTGGTGGCCAAACTCAGAGCTTTCCACAATGAAGCTCAGGTCAACCCTGAACGCAAAAACCTCAAGTGGTGAGTCCCTGACCTGTCCATCCCTGTGTGTGTGTGTGTGTGTGTGTGTGTGTGTTTCCACACTGTAATGGAACCGTTTGACTTTTTTAATCAATTATTTTCTTTTATTAAAGAGAACAGAATTAAACAATAACATGTACATTATAATTACTGGTATTCATATGATCTAATTCTCAGAATTAAATAACAAATCTGTAACTCAGCATCAGTGAGCTGGGGTTTAAACCTCATTATTGTACAAAAAGATTCTTACAGAGAGGATTGAACCAACGTTTTAATGGATACCAGAAAGTGTGTGTGTGTATGTGTGTGTGTGTTTTATCCTTGTTTGGACCGGCACTGATTTTAAACGGCTCTGTGCATGTGTGACGTGTTTGGAATGCACTTCTGCAATTTGAAAACTAAACAGATGTGTGTGTGTGTGTGTGTGCGCGCAGGATCGGTTTGGACCTGGTGAACGGAAAACCGAGGGATAATAAGCAGGCGGGTGTGTATGAGCCCACGATGGTCAAAACCAAGAGTCTGAAATTCGCTACAGAGGCGGCAATTACCATCCTGCGCATCGACGACCTCATCAAACTCTTCCCAGAGCCGAAAGAGGGCGGGCCTTCATACCAGGATGCCGTCCAGTCAGGATCGCTGGAGGAGTAAAGCTCCGCCCACTCCATATTTATTAATATTCTGTAATGTTGTAGCAGGTGTAGCTTAGCCACGCATTTAGCTCGTATTTGTAATACGACTTGCTGATTAATGACCTGTAATGACCTGTAATTCACCTTCTCTCATCTGTTCACAAAAATAAACAGGAAGTGTACAACTGATTTGTTTTCACATAAATTCATGAGTCTCCTCAAACAGAAGCTCTGCCCCTGTCCACAAATCAAATCATTTTTAGATCCACATTAATGCAAATCATCTTTAGACCGGATTATGTTCACGACCGTACAGAGTAAAATAAACTGCTTCCTGAGCGTGTTAGAAGAACAGTGACAGTCGCATATGTAGAACTTTGCTGCTGCTGTGTTCAGAAGAATTTAGAATAGAATAAAGAAATGCAGTGAAGAACCAAGAGCACTATACACACTTCTTACAGTCATGTGTAGTGTGGGCGTGGCTTAAATCAAAGGTTTGAGGATCACATCACAGCAGGACTCGCAGTTTCAGCACCAAAGTGAAGAAGCACCTTCAGACCTGGGGCTGATGGACTCTGTTTGGAATTAAATGGAATATTGTAATGAAATTAGTTCTTCACCTGGGTGAAGTCGCGTCAGTCGAGATGTTGCTGTTGCTCGACTCTGGAGTCAGTCTGAAGCACGTCTCGAAGTGGATCCAAAGGCAGATCTGGGCGAGATTCGACAGTGTGATTCTCACAGCATAGTGTGTGTGTGTGTGTGTGTGTGTGTGTCGTCTTCTCTCATGCTCCTGTGTCCACCCCGATCACTTTCCTCCTCAACGTCCCCTCGTCCTTCACAGGGGACTTCCGGAGTCTCACCTACACTCCTGCACCGCTCGAGCCTTTGAGTGCGTCCCAGTGCTGGTACATCAGATCTCCAGATTCCTGCATCACTGAGCAGAACCTGTACACCACCTTCCCCTTGTGGTCATCGTCAAAACCGGAGAAGTGGATCCGCGTGGCGCGCGGGACCAAACCCAAATCCACGCTCCAGGAGGCGTAGCCGTAATCCAGCATCACCTCGTTCCCCACGTCGGACAAGTCTCCTCCTGCAAGATCTATCTTCAACTCAATGGTGCACACGTGTGCTGTTTTCTCCACAGCAGTTCTCCTCGACGTGGAAATGGAGAACAGGAACCCATCCAGGAACTGTGTGGTTCTCAGAGTTCCCTAAAAGTTTATGGAACGCTGAAGGAAACTCGCCTCGCCTGCTGAGGAGAACTGACCTTCAACTCGGACTGCAGTCTGTTTACCAATAAATACATAAACAGACGAGATGAAATGGAGAACATCATGCTCATCTGTGTGTGTGTGTGTGTGTGTGTGTGTGTGTGTGTCTGTGTGTGTGTCTGTGTGTGTGTTTGTGTGTGTGTGTGTGTGTGTCTGTGTGTGTGTTTGTGAGAGAGAATGTGTGTGTTTGTGAGAGAGAATGTGTGTGTGTGTGTGTGTGTGTGAGAATGTGTGTGTGAGAGAGAGACAATGTGTGTGCGTTTGTTAAACCACACAGTTTCAGGAAATTCACTCTGAGATCGTGCTAACACAGCTAAAACACCCAGTGACTTTACTTCCTCTTATAGTTGCCATGACAACTTGTTGATCATGACACAGGGTTTATGGAGTAAATAATAGGATGTAGGGAGTAGGGTGTAGGATGTAGGGTGTAGGGAGTAAAGAATAGGTTGTAGGGAGTAAGATTTAGGGTAAAAGATGTAGGGTGTAGGATGTAGGGAGTACGGTGTAGTGAGTAAGGTGTAGGGTGTAGGGTGTAGGATGGTAAGGAGTAGGGTGTATGGTGTAGGGAGTAAGGTGTAGGGTGTAGGGTGTAGGATGTAGGGAGTAAGGTGTAGGGTGTAGGATGTAGGGTGTAATGTGTAGGATGTAGGGAGTAATGTGTAGGGTGTAGGGTGTGTGATGTAGGATGTAGGATGTAAGGTGTTGGATGTAGGGTGTAAGGTGTAGGATGTAAGGTGTAGGGTGTGGGATGTAGGGTGTAAGGTGTAGGATGTAGGGTGTAAGGTGTAGGGTGTAGGGTGTAAGGTGTAGGATGTAGGGTGTAAGGTGTAGGGTGTTGGGTGTAGGATGTAGGGTGTAAGGTGTAGGATGTAGGGTGTAAGGTGTAGGGTGTAGGGTGTACGATGTAGGGTGTAAGATGTAGGGTGTAGGGTGTAAGGTGTAGGATGTAAGGTGTAGGGTGTAAGGTGTAGGGTGTAGGATGTAGGGTGTAAAATGTAGGGTATAAGGTGTAGGGTGTAGGATGCAGGATGTAAGGTGTAGGGTGTAGGGTGTAGGGTGTAAGGTGTAGGGTGTAAGGTGTAGGGTGTAGGATGTATAATGTAAGGTGTAGGGTGTAGGATGTAGGATGTAGGGTGTAAGATGTAGGGTGTAGGGTGTAGGGTGTAGGATGTAGGGTGTAAGGTGTAGGGTGTAGGGTGTAAGGTGTAGGGTGTAGGGTGTGGGGTGTAGGATGTAGGGTGTAGGATGTAGGGTGTAAGGTGTAAGGTGTAGGATGTAGGGTGTAAGGTGTAGGGTTTAGGGTGTAGGGTGTAGGGTGTAGGATGTAGGGTGTAGGGTGTAGGGTGTAGGGTGTAAGGTGTAGGATGTAGGGTGTAAGGGTTTAGGGTGTAGGATGTAGGGTGTAGGGTGTAGGATGTCAAAATTTAAAGAAGAACGAGGGTGTGGTTTTGTTCGGTTCAGTTAAAGGGGCCACAAGAGGAAGTGTGTGTTCCTCTTATAGAGGTCATATGGAGCACTTCAGACACGCACAAACACACACACACACACACACACACACACACACACATACACACATACACACACACACACACACACACACACACACACACAGAGGGTATGTTGGTAATACTGTGGAATCTACAGGGTGTATTGTAGAGTCCCTGTATTTCCACTATCTTCTCTAGAGGACGCTGCTACACACACACACACACACACACACACACACACACACACACACCATCTCTCCACTGTACTTTTATTTCTTTTAAAATTAAAACCTTTTACTAAACACATTTTACACAGAATTTTTATGAAACTTTTTCCACATGTAATAATGTTGAATGTATCAGTAATTATTAAAGTGTCTGTGTGGAATATAAGCAGAAATCAGGACGCATTACTGATCAAGCACAAAGCAAAAGAGGAAGAAAATTATTTCAAGTAAACAAACAGACTCATGTTGATCAAAAATGGATGGGATTCAGAGAGCAATACCACTTTCCTATTGGCTGAATGAGCTGCCAATCACAGCCCAAGCGCACAGAGAGAGAGAGAGAGAGAGAGAGAGAGAGAGAGAGAGAGAGAACAGACGAGTTGAGAAGTGGCATGGAGGAGACTAATAACTACACAGAGGTAAGATTTACACACACACACACACACACACACACACACACACACACACACACACACACACACAGGTGTTAGTTCAGTACTTCAGTGTTAATGTACACTTTAGTAATAAATAAAACACTGCTGTAAGTGTTACAGAAAGTCTTCATGCTGCATTCATTAATTCTACACTGAAGTGTTTATTTCAGTGCACTGAGCATTAGAGAGTGTGTGTGTGTTTGTGTGTGTGTGTGTGTGTGTGTGTGTGTGTGTGTGTGTGTGTGTGTGTGTGTGTGTGTGTGTGAATTCTACACTGCAGGAATTGATTTTGCAATATCACCTGATGTTTTCATAAAGACATGTGATTATGTATGAACGCAGCATTGTGGTTATGATACCGTGTGTTTATTCCTTGCATGTTTTAATTCTATATTTTAAGGGTTAATTCTACACTGAACTCAGGAATTCACGAGTATTTATTCCACTCATAATTCAGTATTGAAATCCACTCTGAACGCTACACACAGGGTGTAAATACTTATGTAATAATGTTTAGAATATCTGCATTAATTCAGTAGTTGAATTGTTTACTGACTGAATTCTACTGGTTTCCTGTGTTTCTAATAAATAAAGTGAAACTCATGAAGCACAGAGAAAAGCTGAGCTCTAGTTAACACGCCGTCCTGAACTTCAGGTGCTGTTTCTACCCTGTAAAACTCGATATACCTGCAGAGTGCATTTAATAAGCCTTCTCTCTCGCTGCATAAAGTTTTGGCACCCCTCTGCCCATCATTTAAAGGGAAGGGTCCAGAGCAGCAGCATATGAACTTTGTCTTCTGATTTTATTCTGCAGCAGCGCAGGAATGTGAAGACAATCCGAGACGACATCCACTGAAGATTTTCATGCAGTAATCAGGGAAAACATGAGGAAACAACTACACCAAATCTGTCGTGTTTTTCAGCACAATATTTCCACCGTTTCAGCTTTGATCTCCACTGCTGACTCACTTAACGACTCATTCCATGAATCTGATTCATTTTGTTCTTAATCGACACGATTATGTGAATTAACATGTGTGAGAGAGGATTCCTTTAATTCACCACTCTGTGTGTTCAGAGAAATCTGAAACACACACTAACGCATGTTTGTGACGTTACATGACCTCTGAAGAAACGTTCACAGCGCGCAGCTAATGTGTACGCTCAGTGTACGCTAACACGAGGCTAGCTGGTCAAACTCAGTAATATTTTAGATTCATCATTCAGATCAGTTCACTTAACTCAGTTATAGATTTGATTTATTAAAGAGTCGCTTCATTTGGCCAGTTTCGGATCAGGAGGCTGAATTTTAAACTGGAAAATGACACTGAGACGTTTGATTCTGTGTTTTCGATTAAAAAGAATCATTTTGTTTGGTGAGTCTCGTTAAACTCATC
>NC_139592.1:24193005-24198005 GCF_946808225.1 Silurus aristotelis
GAGTGTGAGAGGGTGTGTGAGAGTGTGTGTGAGAGTGTGTGAGAGTGTGTGTGAGAGTGTGAGGGTGTGTGAGAGTGTGTGAGAGTGTGTGTGAGAGTGTGTGAGAGTGTGTGTGAGAGTGTGTGAGAGTGTGTGTGAGAGTGTGTGAGAGTGTGTGTGAGAGTGTGTGAGATGATGGTTTGTAATGGAAAGCTATGCAATGTTGTGTTCCTGATGGTTCCTGAGTGTAGAGATCTACTCATAAAGGTGATCCTGTTCCAGTTGATGTTTACAGTAATCCTCTGGAATCCATTAAGCTCATTTCCAATATCTAACGCATTTCTTTCAGCAGTGGATCTGGCTAACATCAGCTAATCTGACAGAAAGCTGAATAAAAATGTATAAACATTTATCATCTTTAGCTAATGCTAGCTAGATGGCTAATGTCAGCTAACCTGACAGAATCTCTGAGAAAACCCTTTTCTCACTCTTCGCTGCACCATGTGCACAAGACGTGTTGGACATTTCTGACAGGATTTTTATTGATTTTATTAAAGCTAAGGCTAGCTGGCTAGCTAATACAAGCTAACCCATATAGATCATGTATACTGCATTTATTAACTTTTTATTCATAAATGTTTTGTTTTCTAAATGTTTAGAAACTTGACCCCAGACGAGCACAAACCTGACCTGCTGCTAATGTGTGACAGAGCTAGCACCAGCTAACCTGACAGGACTGATCTACACCAGCGTTCCCTCACAGACTGCTTCAGGGTTATTTTCAGCAGAGATCAAAATCCTACATTTCTTCATAAATCTCTCCCTGTAGCTTTTTATTAGACCAAATTCTGCCATGAAAAATGACACCTGGGGTTAAAAACACACCACACACACAGACATGACGCCCAGAACCACAGCTTTCACACGACCTCTTCAGATCCAAAGCCTCCAGATTGTGGTAGTTAAAAGCCTTGTGGGAGCTCAAACACAAAAACAATCCAACCTTCTGCTGTTTCCTTCTTACATTATTACCATCACATCATGCAGCAGCAGCAGAGCTAATCCAGCCAGAACCCCAACCCAACCCAACCCGAACCCAACGCCCACAGAACCACAACACCATAAAGAGCTATAAAGCTGCAACAAGACCCATTAATGTGTTTACTGTGTGTTTACACACACTCTCACACACTCTCACATAGTTTCACATACTCTTACACACTTTCACACACTCTTACATACTTTCACACACTCTTACACACTTTCACACACTCTTACACACTTTCACACACTCTTACACACTTTCACACACTCTTACACACTTTCACACACTCTTACACACTTTCACACACTTTCACACACTCTCTCACACTCCTACATACTTTCACACACTCTTACATACTTTCACACACTTTCACACACTCTTGCACACATTCACACACTCTCACATACTTTCACACACACTCCCTCACACACACTCACACACTCTCACACACACTCTCACACCCACACTCTGACACACACTTACTCTCACACATTCTGACACACACACACACACATTTTCACACACTATTTTTTATGAAATTAGACATTGAACTTTGTATAAAGTTTAATAAAAGTCTTGAGTGTGTGAGCTAGATGTGATGAGCTGGACAACAGTCTTACACACACACATACACACACACAAAAACTGTAGCTAAATTACTAAATGACCAAGTTAAAATGCCAGACACCAGTTGTGTCTCAGTGACGTCTATAAATATAATCAAACTTTATATAAATTAACTGTAAATATCAGACTCAGAGCATCGACTCTGTCAAGTTCCACATCTTCATCCCATCACACTTTCAAGTTTTCACACAATCAAATGGCAAAAATTTTTAAAATAGCTGTGAAACCCATCTCCCATCCAGTCCCTGACCCTGAACCATCTGCTCTGGATGTACATTAGTTCTAAATGACGTTGTCTATGATCGTTTTAATAACGTCTTACTTCTAACTACTGGATGCTGGTTTTGATGGCAATGTTATTTTAGGTTTACACACACACACACACACACACACACACACCCACACACACACACACACACACACACACACACACACAGAGCGATATGAAGAGTGATTTCCCACACTCTGCTAGAATACAGTAACAGGTACGTGAGTGTGTGAGGGAGATGTGAAGGACACACAGCTCCTGTAAAGGAGAGATGATTAAATGGATGAACACACAGTCAGGTTCAAATCAGTTTACACAGGGCAGAAAGGTCAGCACATCTCCTCACCATTACACAACCAAAACAGTTGCCATGGTGACAGCCTTTCACCAGTTTCTATTTAATTAATGTAATAAGTTGGAAGTGTGGCCAAACACCTGTACCTTCTACTGGAGTTTTAAACTTAAACTAGTTGAAATCATGAGCTTCTGATCAGAAGTCCAACACTTTAACCCCTGTGCTCCTCATCACCACTGCTCCTGCTGCAGGTCTCATTGTTGTAATTCACTGTGTCACTAAACCAGATCTATAAAACTCAAAACCAGTAAAATGTGTGGTGCTGGTTTTCTGTCCCAGGCTCCAGATTTACGCCACATTTGTGTTCTACATGTAAACGGATAGTGTGTTGTGCACGTGCCCCAAACTCAGCATTCATATGTAGTGAAATAGCGCACACACACACACACACACACACACACACACACACACACACACACACACACACACACACACACACAGATATATGCAGAGTCTTATATAAGTGTTTTCTGCTTGGCTGGAGGTTTGTGAGGCTGAATTATATTTTGGAGAAACTTGAGCACATCACCGAGATCCAGCTGGAGATCACAGAGGAAAAATACACAAACTCTCTTTCTCTCACTCTGTCTCTCTCTCTCTCTCTCTCAGCAGTCTAAGCAGACCCCCGCCTTCGACTGCTGCCCAATCCTCACAGCACCGTCCCTTACGGTCCCTCCTGCAGGTGGTGAGCCCACGGGAAGGCGGCCCCACGTCACTCCGACGTCACGGACCTTGATATTTCCCTCGTAAGGGACCTCCGGAGCATAGAGGGTTAAGGGCCTTGCTCAAGGGCCCAAGAGTGGCAGCTTGGCGATACCGGGGCTCGAACCCCCCGACCTTCTGATCGGCAACCCAGCACCTTAACCGCTGGAACCACCACTCCCCACTATTATTAATATTATTATTATTATTATTATTATTATTATTATTATTATTATTATTATTATTATTATTATTATTATATTTATTATTATTAATAATAATCAGCTGCCGCCCTCGTGTGGTCACGATCAGAAGCGCATCCGGCTGCCTTCTTCATGACATCTTTAATTTGTTTATATATAAAAAAATATTAAATGATACAGAGGAATATTCAGTAAAACACCATTATGTTTATATTTATTTAAAAATAACACCAGTCGTATTGTATTTAATGTTTTGGTCAGACTGAGTGTAAAAGACGTAGGATGAAACTGTAGTATGAAACTCAGTTAGTCCTATTTCAGGATGTCTGACATCAATGGAACCATTGTGTTGGTAAAACACAAAAAACTAGAGCTGTGTGTGTGTGTGTGTGTGTTTAGACTATTTATTTTATAATGAATGACTTTCAGGAAAAGTTGAGGGGACTATAATGACTCATCATGTACTGGTCAGGTGATAGACCAATGAGATGTTCCGTAGCATGCCCCGCCCCCAGGGTGTGTCTTGCTGTGTAGTAGCAATGTGTTAGCAGGGAATGTGGTTCATCAGCATGTTCCTCTGTTCACGTTTCTAACATGTCTGCATGTATTGTTAGGAAGTGGGCGGGGTTGAGTGAGTTTGTTTGGGTGAAGTGGGTGAAGCAGTGTGAAGTGGGTGAAGCAGTGTGAAGTGGGTGAAGCAGTGTGAAGTGGGTGAAGCGGGTGAAGCAGGGTGAAGTGGGTGAAGCAGGGTGAAGCAGTGTGAAGTGGGTGAAGCAGGGTGAAGTGGATGAAGTGGGTGAAGCAGTGTGAAGTGGGTGAAGCAGGGTGAAGCAGTGTGAAGTGGGTGAAGCAGGGTGAGGTGGGTGAAGCAGGGTGAAGCAGGGTGAAGCAGGGTGAAGTGGGTGAAGCAGGGTGAGGTGGGTGAAGCAGGGTGAAGCAGGGTGAAGTGGGTGAAGCAGGGTGAAGCAGGGTGAGGTGGGTGAAGCAGGGTGAAGCAGGATGAAGTGGGTGAAGCAGGGTGAGGTGGGTGAAGCAGGGTGAAGCAGGATGAAGTGGGTGAAGCAGGGTGAGGTGGGTGAAGCAGGGTGAAGCAGGATGAAGTAGGTGAAGCAGTGTGAAGTGGGTGAAGCGGGTGAAGCAGGGTGAAGTGGGTGAAGCAGGGTGAAGCAGTGTGAAGTGGGTGAAGCAGGGTGATGTGGATGAAGTGGGTGAAGCAGGGTGAAGTGGGTGAAGCAGGGTGAGGTGGGTGAAGCAGGGTGAAGTGGGTGAAGCAGGGTAAAGCAGGGTGAAGCAGGATAAAGTGGGTGAAGCAGTGTGAAGTGGGTGAAGCAGGGTGAAGCAGTGTGAAGTGGGTGAAGCAGGGTGAAGCAGGGTGAAGCATGGTGAAGTGGGTGAAGCAGGGTGAGGTGGGTGAAGCAGGGTGAAGTGGGTGAAGCAGGGTGAAGCAGGATGAAGTGGGTGAAGCAGGGTGAAGCAGGATGAAGTGGGTGAAGCAGGGTGAAGCAGGGTGAAGCAGGATGAAGTGGGTGAAGCAGGGTGAAGCAGGGTGAGGTGGGTGAAGCAGGGTGAAGCAGGATGAAGTGGGTGAAGCAGGGTGAAGCAGGGTGAAGCAGGATGAAGTGGGTGAAGCAGGGTGAAGCAGGGTGAAGCAGGATGAAGTGGGTGAAGCAGTGTGAAGCAGGGTGAAGCAGGATGAAGTGGGTGAAGCAGGGTGAAGCAGGGTGAAGCAGGATGAAGTGGGTGAAGCAGGGTGAAGCAGGGTGAAGCAGGGTGAAGCAGGATGAAGTGGGTGAAGCAGGGTGAAGCAGGGTGAAGCAGGAT
>NC_139592.1:24205505-24213005 GCF_946808225.1 Silurus aristotelis
AACTCTGTGTGAACTCAGCTGTGTGAGGATCAGTGCATTCCTCTCAATAATCACACACACACACACACACACACAGACACACACACAAAATACATTGTTCAGTTTTCACATAATAAAGCGGGGTTCCCTTTTCACACCGAATGTGAAGTGGATTAGTGGGAACAGTGGGTTTGGTGGAATCCGTGGGATCAGTGGAACTTGTATAATCATTCAGCTGAACTTTATTATCTCCCTAAAATATATTTGTACCCTGTAGATTATAAATGTGTGTGTTGACACCAGTGTATCTGTTGAATTGAGGCTGGTTCAGGTGAAGCCCAACATCATCTCCGTTCCTCCTCCGCTAATGTTTCTGCCAGCGCTAGTGAACGTTAGATGTTGTAGACATTAGTGTGTAGAAGACAAGCTTCTATTGTTCATAAGTAATTTCACAAAACAACCATTTGAACAGCTACACAACAACACACCGTGTTCCCCCGAATAAAATATACACACGGCTTCAGGAGTATTTCCTGCCCCATTTTTGCAAGCTAGTGTGTGTGTGTGTGTGTGTGTGTGTGTGTGTGTGTTTCTCTTTTCATCATGGTTTTGATGGAAGCTGTGGATGTGCTGATGGATGGAGAGTAAGCAGGAGGGCAGGAACAGGAAGTGTTGTGTCCTGCTGTAATTGATACTGAAGTGAATCTCAGGGTGAGCGGCTGCAGTGTGAGGTATAAAACGTAACCGTGTGTGTAGAGAAAAATAATCAGCTCCTGCTTCATCACACCACACCGTCACTTTACTGTAACACACACACACACACACACACACACACACACACAGGTTTTATTTGGTGATTTTGCTTATTTTTTTGACTTGAGAATTGTATTATAAGGTTTAAGAACCCGATCTTCATCCATGTGGAACTTTACAGTACAACACTTTCTATCTGTAAATGAAGTAAATGACTTTACTGTATATTTATTATAATTTATAGATATAATACTTGAATTCAGTGGATTGATGTAAAGTGTAAATCTGAGTGTGAGACTGAAGAGTTACTCCGGACCGTCTCTCAGTTCATCTGACTTAAGCAGTCTGGCAAATTGGCTTTAGCTGTAAAAGAGCTTACACACACACACACACACACACACACTGAGACGTAGAGAGGAGGTCAGTGGGGAGGTGAAGGAGAGTCTTTATTTACTAATCACTGTGAGGAGACACTGAACCCTGAGCACCTACACACACATCAGCTCCATGTCTGAACTTCTCTACGTTACATTTCAACGTGTTCTTCTGTACGTGTGTTGTGGTGCTGAAGTTCATGATGTAGCAGCATGTGTTTTATTTCTCTTATACTGCAGCAGTTTCCCAAAAGATGACACTTTATGATTACAGAAGTTCGTGTTGCACTTTCTATCCAGGTTCAGTTCAGTAAAGTGTGTAAGTTCCTGCAGTGGCTGTAAACACTCGTTCTCTCCCTGTCCTCTTTTCATCCCCTCTTTACATTACTCAGTGGCTGAATGTTCTTGATGTCAAAGAGGATCTCAGGAAGACTGCGCATGTTTCTCCATTCTTCATTACCCCATTATCTGTGTGACGCTGCTTTGAGACAGAGCCCATTGTTAAAACTTAAAAGTGTTCAAAAATAAAAAACTACGATGTCTCGTTTCTCTGTGTTCCTGCTTGAGGAGGACGAGTTTATATAAACATCTAATCTTTATACTGTGTGCTTTATATATGATATAAAATGTAAGAGCTTATTGATTAGGAAGAATTTGGTTTTGCAATAATGAGTTTATATGAAGAGAAAAATAATTCTAATGTGTAATAAATGATCATTTTTGACTGATTTAGAAGATAAACACAGTTCTGTCCCTCTTTATTGCTTTCATTACTACAGCAAGCACATGGATTCTGTTAGTTAAGTGGGTCAAAGCTGGAAAACTGGTCTCTCTCTCACACACACACACACACACACACACACTGAGATGAAGGATTGTGCAGTAAGAGGATTATGGATTTGACCAGTTTTCCACTGGGCCACTTACTGTAATGCAGACTCACCTCAGTGTTAAACCTGTACACACACACACACACACACACACACACACACCCCTCTTATTTCACCTGGCATCACCAACACTCTTCTGTCTCACTGTATTTCTCCAACACAGCTCCATGGTTCTCAAGGTGCTGGTCTGACTGACATGACTGCAGTATTTTAAATGTTTCTTAAACAAGAAACACGAGAAAGAAACGTCTCAATGTCCTGACTGTGCCCAATCACAGCGCCCTCTAGTGGTCACACAGCGCAGCGTCCACCGCTCAGATCAGCCTTCACTGCACTTTGGGTTGAATATGAACATCACCTCAGTGTTCGAGTCCCACAGGAGACTTAATCACACCATTAACTACTTTCAGAATGGATTTAGACCTGTCTACATCCTGACACGGTCACGTGCTTGACGTTTGTTTCACTCACCTGCAGTTGTGAACCTCACCGGCAACTCAAACAAAATGGCGGCGTTTCAAGTGAAACTCATTTGCTTTGATGATTTATACAATTTACACAACGTTAAATAATCTATAAATATCATTACTTCATATAAAGTATGTTAATTAAAAGCAAATGTTTATTTTTAAGCTTAAATACGGTTCTGGTTCCATGACATCTTTCGAACCGGGGTCACCATAGCAACCTGTCAGTAGCCTGCGAACAACCCGGAAGTGACTCATTCATGCACTTGATTAATGACTTAATTAAATTATAGAAGTGCATTATTATATTATATTATATTATATTATTTTATATTTAAACATAATTGAAATGTTTCGAATGTCAAATGATTAAAGTGTAAACACACAGCAGGCATTTTATATTCGCCTTGTTTTAATAAATAATGTAGGGTAAAGCAGGGTTGGGCTTCACTTCCGGGTTGTGAGAAGGGTTGCCAGGTCTAAATATAGAATCCCCCAAACAAAAAAGAACCATCAATAAAAACAATACAATCCTTGACTAATAACTTTCCAACCCAAATAGTTCTGGAAACTATAAAACCGTTACAATTTAAAATAAGAAAAAGGAACATAATGTAATCGAAAATATCATTGTATTTGATATACACAATTATCTGTAAAAGTAAACATGTGGCAACCCTGGGTGTAAGGTTGCTGTCCGGACTTTGGGTGCTGAACTCGATAGGCGTTGTTGCCAGATTAGGATGAATTAAATAGAATAGTATTATGAAACTACTATTAGCTCAGTTAAAAAATATATATATAATTTTTGATACTTCTGATGTATAGAAGTTTATAATAAAATGCAGAGTAAATTGCACATAAAACTGATTATAAAATATTTAATACAGTAATGATTGTGGATTAATACGCACTTGTGTTTCTGCTGTAATTAATACGGTGTGTTCCGTTGTTTATTTAATCATTTAAATCTCATAAAAATCAGATGAAACAAATCTGGCAACCCTGTTCAGCACTAATCTCATCATGACACAAAAATTGATTATATTTAGATTATGTTAAGGAATTGTGTTAATCATTTATTATGTTTATTTGTTTATTATTATTTTGTTTACAAGTTTTATTATTTAATCATAAAGTTTATTAAAAGGAGGGTATCAAATCTGCCTTGGGGAAGGATACGGAGTCCAAACCTGGCAACCTCCTGATAACGCTTCCGGTTTATGGGAGGTTTCGTTATCAGCACACACACACACACACACACACACGATACAGAGTCAGACTCCAACACTCAAACAGCAGCATGATGCAGAGGGAACCTGCAGAACCGGAACCGGGTCGGGATGAAGAGCTGCACGAGCGGCTCCGGGGCTTACAGGAAGAGAATGACGCTCTCAAAGTGCGTTTTCTGCTTTTACACACACACACACACACACACACACACACACACACACACACACACACACACACACACACACACACACACCTCTCAGTAAAGCTGTGTTTGACTTCTCTTTCTGGATGCGCCCCAAAATAATAAACAGACCAAAAGTTGTAATTATTGAAATTTTTTCATTGTTTTTATCTCAATGTGTAAGAAAAATTCTGTCCTGGCTTACACACACACACACACACACACACACACACACACACACACACACACACACACACACACACACACACACACACACGTAACTGTCTCCCCTGTCAATCACAGCGCCCCTAGCCAATCACATGCACGTGTGAGCTCATGTATGTAGAAGAGGGCTGAGAGCTTTTCTCTTCCAGCGTTACTCCTCCTGTGATGCAGCATGAGCAGCGTCCTGCAACAGCGTGAGCACGTGACTCTGTCTTTTACCACATCATGAAGTCCAAACAAATTCCGTGTTTGTGCAGAGTGAGATCCAGGAGATGCGTGTGGAGATGGAGGAGATGCACGATGCGTTTTATGAGGAAGACACGTGCAGGCTGCACGAGCTGCGGCGTGAGCTCGAAAGAGCCAATAAGAACTGCAGGATCCTGCAGTATCGCGTGCGCAAAGCCGAGCGCAAACACCTGCGCTACACATCGAGAGGAGAGATCGACGAGGAACTGCTGAGGAACCTGGAGCAGGACCTGAAGGTGAGCGTATTCAGTACTTACTCAGAGTAAATACTATTTTATTATAACCTATAAATGATTTATTATTATATATTTTGAGTGGAACGTTCTTGAGCTTAGTGCTGGCAGGTGATGAGATGATCACGATGATTGTAATGGTGAGTGTGTGGCTGCTGCTGTTCCTACTGGGTTTGAGGAACATGATGATCACTAGAAGACATTTTCCTCAATGTCTGTGAATAGGATCTCATTACAGGGAGGAACTAAATCATGTGTGTGTGTGTGTCAGGTGGCGAAGGATGTGTCAGTGAGGCTCCATAACGAGCTGAAGAACGTGGAGGAGAAACGAACAATGACAGAGGAAGAGAACGAGAGACTGAGAGAGAAATTAATCGAGCTGGAGGTTGACAAAGAGACCCTGCAGAACGAGCTGGAGAGAGTCAGAGAGGTACACACACACACACACACACACACACACACACAGACACACACACACACACACACACAGACACACACACACACACACACACACACACACACACACACACACACTTGTAATGCAGGTTCAGTGGTTTAATGCGTGTGTGTGTGTGTGTGTGTGGATCAGAAGAGGAGAGGAAGTAAAGATGCCCAGAGGTGTGAGAGGAACATCACACAGGTCCTCAGGGAAGTGAGTACACACTCACACACACTTGTATTATGATTGTTATGAAGGTTCTGGTTGTTTGATGGTGTTCTGGTTCCAGGATGACAGTGAGGACCTAAAGTGCCAGCTGTCCTTCATTAATGAGGAGATGATTTTGATGAGGAAGAAGATGGCGAAGCTCGATAAGGAGAAGGACGATGCAGAGCAGGAGCTGCAGAAATATCGCTCCTTTTACGGTGACTTCGACAACTTCCAGTTTAAAGGTGAAGCCGTGGGACCGCCCACCGCCCGTCAATCAGAGCTCAGGCTCCGCCTACGTCTGGTAGAAGAGGAGGCAAACATCCTGGGGCGCAAGATCGTGGAGCTGGAGTTGGAGAACCGAGCTCTGAGGGCGGAGATCGACAACATGAAAGGAGAAGATGAATCGTCTCCAGGAGCGACAGATGGCGTGGCTGATATAAATCAAGTTCAGGAGCTTTCTGAACTCAGGCAGCAGCTGCAGCTGGTGGAGGACGAGGCGGAGTTTTTGCGGCATAATTTGGCGGACACAGAGGAGCAGAACAAGAAGGTGAAGAGCGAGCTGAAGAAGCTGAGGTTTAAAGAGGCATCGAGGCACGTAGCCGAGGGCGGAGCTTTAACCTCAGAGGGCGGAGCCAAGGTTATGGAGATGCTGAAGGAGGAGCTAAGAGCAGCACGACTGCAGGTGAATGAACTGAGCGGGAAAGTGATGCAGCTGCAGTATGAGAAGAGAGTGATGTTGAATAAACACAGTGATGATGGAGGAAGAAAAGAAGAAAGAAAAGATAACAGAGGAACATCAGAAGAGGAAAGAGGACAAGAAAAAAGAGCAGGAAAGTTCAAAGAAGGAAGTATAACAGAAAAAGCAGTAAAAAAAAGAGAAAAAGGAGAAAGAGTAGAAGAAGAACAAGGTGGAGGAAGTGATGAAGATAAAGGAGGAATAGGAGCGAAAGGACAAGTGGGAGAAGAAGCAGCAGATCGAGATGGAGGTAGAGGAGATAAAAGAGGAGGAAGAGAAGGAGAAAGTGATGAGCCCTCCTCTTCATCACTCCTCCCTCTCCATCAGCAGCGTGAAGGCCCCATCGGAGGAGAGAGTGACTCTGAGGACATGCCACACTCGTCTGCCTCTCCTCCTCTCCTCATCCGTCGCTTCACTCCTCCACTCCTTCCTCGCTCACCTCGCGAACGACAGCGTGTATCGGAGATCCGAGCCGAGGTGGAGCGTCTGACTCACACCATCGAGCTCCTTATCGCTCACACGCAGGAGTTTGCGGCTGATGAAGATCCAGCTGGAGCAGAGGATGGTGATGGGGCTGATGATGAAGACGTGAGGACACGTGAGCGACAGCTGCTTCATCGCATCGGCACGCAGATGAATGAGTTCAGAAACGAGCTGCAGGGGTTTATGGGATTTATAGAGAGACTGGACGGATCCAGACGGGAGGAAACGCGCTCGGAAGACCGCCTTTCTGTAAGTGTGTGTGTGTGTGTGTGTGTGTGTGTGTCTGAGAGATATGTGTTTTTAAAAACCTAAACCAGTTGTTGTGTGTGTGTGTGTGTGTGTGTGTGTGTGTGTGTGTGAATGATGGAGCAGAAAATGTACACAATTATGTGCTTGTTAGTCATGTTCCCCCTGCTGGCTGTGATGAGAATTACGCTCGGAACTGTAATGAAAACAGTGACACGCCCAACATCTGACTCCGCCCCTTTTATTAAACCACATTCACCATATTTTTGCCTTTGAAGCTGCAGCAGGAGGGTGAGAGGCTACGTGGTAGACCTGTGGTCATCACACAGCATATACCACATCATATACAGCATATACCACACACTAACTAACACACAGGAAACAGGTATTTACCTGTAGACTGAAATAAAGACCAATAACGAGATAAAACATAATGATGTCACCTGTTACTATGGGAACCACAACATGGATCAGGGGAAACGCTACTATATCCAGGAACTACAGCCCGGTTCATTAGTATTTGGACAGTAACACAGTTTTGGCCACTTGTGTCTCTATAAAGTGTGTTGACTTTAATTCAGGAAGTTTCAAACTTACAGCCACTTTATTACACACACCCTCTGTTTTCACAGAGTTGCATCACTCTCCGTGTGTGTGTGTGTGTGTGTGTGTGTGTGTGTGTGTGTGTTCAGGATTAAACTACATTTTTGACGCTGCCCCCTAGTGTTCTGATGAGGAACATGTTACGGTGTAATTAGCATTAAAACGTTATGCTAACTGCTTCCTTTAGCCTTGTTTAGTCCCC
>NC_139592.1:24215505-24228005 GCF_946808225.1 Silurus aristotelis
CTGAGATCTTCCACTGTATTATTAAATATACAGTCAGAAATCTTCATTCTGTTATTCATCCTTCTTTCTTTTTTTCTCTTCTGACTGTTTCTCTTTATTCCCCAATTCACCTGGTTTTTTTCTTAACATTCTTTTCATTTGCCTCTTTTCCTCTGTTGCCCACGTCATCCCCTTCTGACCTTTCACCCATTTACTATATTTATAGCTTCATCTTCACCCCTTTTCCTCACGTCTGCCTCCTGCACTCCTCCTTTCACAGTCTACAGTTTTCTCAGTTTCCCTTTTCCACACTTCATTCTGGACATTTTTAACTCTTTAATTCTCTTTTTCCTTTTTAAAACTAATATTCAGTCTCTTCTCTCGTTCTCATGCTGCTCTCGTTCTGCTCTCGTTCTCACATTCTCTCGTTCTCTCTCAGGAAACATGCACATGTTGATCAGAAGGACGAGACACAGCAGAATAAACCACTGATCACTGACCCTCTTTCTTTCCCCTCTCCCTTTCTCTCTCCCTCTCTCTCTCTCTCTGTCTCTCTCTCTCTCTCTCTCTCTCTCTCTGTCTCTCTCCCCCTCCCTTTCTCTCTCTCTCTCTCTCTCTCTCTCTCTCTCTCTCCCTCTCCCTCTTCCTTTCTCTCTCTCTCCCCCTCCCTTTCTCTCTCTCTCTCTCTCTCTCTCTCTCTCTCTCTCTCTCTCTCTGTCTCTCTCCCTTTCTCTCTCTCTCTCTTTCCACTCTCCCTTTCTCTCTCTCTTTCCCCCTCTCTCTTTCCCCTCTCCCTCTCTCGCCCTCTCTTCCTCTCTCCTTTATTTCTCTCTCTCTCTCTCTCTCTCTCTCTCTCTCTCTCTCTCTCTCTCTCTCTCTCTCTCTCCCTCTCTCCCTCTCTCTCAGGAACACTCTCACCTCTAATTGTGATAAACACAGCTGACCTCCACAAAACACACACAACACACACACACACACACAATCACAGTGTGTGATGGCTGCCCTGGACCTGCACTGTGGTGTGGATCCCGGAGTGTGTGTGTGGAGTGGAGAGTGTGTGGATTCACTCGACTCCTTCGACTCTGAGATGCAGCAGTGGGAGGAGCAACTACAGGAAGTCCAGAGGAAAATAGAGGAAGTGAGAATTAAACAAACATCACCCACAAACACCAACAACCCACAACCCACAACCCACACACACACACACACACACACAATCCAGAGTGATTACATTTATTTATTGAGGGTTGGAGCCCCATTAGGAAGCTTAGTGATGATGGGATTTGAACTCACAACATTCTGATCAGAACGACTTTCCTACTGAGTTAGAACTTTACCACAACTCATCACTACCTACTGCACAGATCACAACTAAAATATACAAACCGCACACAATAACAGAACTACACACTGAAATAATACCACCTGACACATTCACAAACACACACAAGAACACGGCGCACAAATATCAGAGAGATTTCTGCACACACACTTCAGCACTACTTTGTTGTTGTTGTTGCCCCTCTGGTGATGAAGCGAGGTCTCTGATTGGTCAAACAGGTTTTGACCCCCAGACTTGGCAGCGCAGTGTAACTATCACTGTATCTGGCACACTGTGTGTCCCAGAGTGTTTATGTGTGTAAGAATAGCTCCACCCTGATTCACACACACACACACACACACACAGTGTACTGATATCTGTGTTTATGCTGTGTGTGTGTGTGTGTGTGTTTGTGTGTGTGTGTGTGTGTTAGTTATATAAGGTGGTGGAAGCACGCAGGGGAACCAATGAGATGAACCCAAACTCCAACGCTCAGCTGGACATCACCTTACTTCCTGTCAACACCACCAGGGGTTTCCTTAATAATGGTTGCCACGGTGAAAATATAAGCAGCACCGCAGCGCAACAGCCGAGTGATGTCAGCTTCACCCCCTCCTGCAGTTACGGTGTAGGTTATCAGAAGCATGGTGTTGCGAGTCCTCAGAGTTACAGCGTCAGTGATCAGGAAGTGATGATGGACATTCTGGATGGATACCTGGGCGTGGACACGAGAACAAGTCAAAGAGCAGAGAAACCACATGGAGCTACGAACACAGTGAGGATCAGACACTCGTACCCTGTCTATATGCTGTCAGCTTCAAACTGATCATTTATCCTTCTCTTTCAGAGCTCCGCCCACAATCACACAGTTTCCACCTATCAGAACGCAAGTAATCAGTGGCTGGGGAGCACCAGGTGTGTGTCACCTGCAGTCAGTCTGATACCCGAGTCTGTACCACTTGCTGGTCTAAGTGTATTGTTGTTTTTCTCATAGTTGCTTGTGTTTTTCTGAAACAGTACTCATGTGTCTCTGGGTGAATTTGAAGAAGCACAGAACAGGAAGAATAGAGGCTCGGTTTGGGAAGAACCCAGAGTCCGACATGTGAGCTGGAGAGACCAAGTCACCATCCCTGAGAAATCAGTCACTAAACCACCAAGCCGCCAGAGAGACAGCCCTCACCCTCCCCAGACTCGCCCCGCAAACCTCTCCGACTCGCCTAAGTGCCCTCTGGTGGACAGGAGGTGCGGCAGCCCGTCTGTCCTGCTCAAGTTCGGAGCAATGCTGCAGGAAAACGAAGGGAAAACTCTGATCGAGGATGGAATCGTAACCACGTTGGTGCCCAAACATGCTCCCAAGTCCCCAAGGCATGGAGGAAGCCGGGGGTCCAAACACGTCCCTGTGAGGGGCAACGAAACTCCTGTAACGCATCGGAACTGTGAGCACGGAGGGGCGAAGGTGGGAGTCAAGATCTCACATTGGGGAACGGACAATCTGCAGATGGGGGAGAGGATTCTGGGAAATTTCTCTGCACCTTCACCAAGGAACACACCATCTCCACACCTGGTGAGATGAAGAGGTTCACTAAAACTTCAATTTACTTTGAGTGCAAGTTAAATCTCATTCACTTGTCATGTCTTGTTGTTCCTGTAGGTGAGCTGTGACTCCTCCCCCACCACACCCAGGAGGAGTTTCTCTCGTCCGGCTCGTCCGGCTCATCAGCGCCCTCCATCCCGGTGGGCGAGCCACACCCCGACAGCTGGCACCATCACGCCCGCTATTCCCCGATCTCGCTCGCTTAGTCCCGCATGTAAACCCAAACATCGCTACAATAAGCAGAGTCTGTTCACAGAAACCATCATCATGTGAGCAGGAAACCTTCAGGATTTCACCTGTGACCTTTGGAATGTTTGAATCTTTCATATGTTTTGTATCTCACAGTTGTTTGTGTATTTGACTGTGCATATTTACAATCTTATAAGAAGAATAAAGAGTTGGGATCTTCCTGTAACAGTGATGGTGTAAATAAATCACATTAGGAGTAAAATAGAGAAAAGTGACCTGATGCTCTTCTGTGCCTTTAAACACCTCGTCTTTTCTCCTCGATTATTATTGTTCCTCGTCTATAAAGAGAAGATTGGACTTTTCTCTCGTGTTTGTAAAGCTGCCACTCGGGTTTTGTCTGAGGGACTGTAATAGAACTCTATTATATTTCCATTATTATTACAATGTTCTGATGTAATATAATTATAATCCTCACCCACTTTGCTCCTACTCAGGACACCGCTGTGTAACTGCTCTGAGGAAGAAACATCTGGAATCTGATTTGAAGTGGATTGAAGAAGAAACACTGTGCTTTATTTTTGATTGAACTCTTTACACATTCTCTTAAATGTGGTCTGAATCTTAAATCTGTATTTTTTCTTTCCTAACTGTGAGTGAGCCTAAAACCCTGTAAATGTTCCTTCACACCTTTATTTCTGTTTTTCATTTCTTTTATAAAGTCATCAAAGCTTTCCTTCAGCACTCCTCGTCTGTCTCCACGGCCAGACGTCTCCACTGAGTCCAAAGCTTTATTTCATGCCGTCCCGATTGATGTGCATTAGCGCTCCTGCTCCTTGTCCCACCACACTAAAGCATCATCAGCAGGCCGTCTATTCACCTCCCAGAGGACCCCTGCTGACTGTAGAAACACGTTCCTACCCATAATACTCCTCTCTCAGCGTCACCCAAGCCCGCTTTGCTATGTAGCTCTCGAGCCTGGAATAGTTGACAGCATGACGCTGTTTTGGTGCCAGAAATCTTAGACACTGAGCGCCAAGGCCGAGATTATATATACACACAGCCAAGACGGGGGCGTGATTACCGAACACACACACACACACACACACACACACACACACACACACACACACACACACACACACACACACACACAGGTATTTTAACTTGGCTGCTTCACAGACATTTCATTAGCTGAGAAATTTAATTAAAGTGTTGCGTCAGAGCAAAAAGGTTTATTCAGGCTAATGCTGCTAACGGGTAAAGGCCAGTTTAGCATTTAGACTCAAATACATCAGAACCAGAGTTCGGGTCAGAACCGGATCTAAACTTTACATTCATTACAGATAACTACACATTCAGTGCTGAACAGAACTAACCAATAAAATCATGCAGTTTCACTCTGACCTGGATTTCTAAAGTACATGAGTTCAAATCCCAGTGCTGGGGCCCTTGAGTAAGGCCCTTAACCTTCAACTGCTCAGTTGTAAGTCGCACTGGATGAAGGCATCTACAAAATGCTGTAAATGTACATTTAATTGGAATTGTATATTAAAGTTCTCTGTATGGCTCAGGATCGACTAATAAAATCACATGACGGCATAAATAAC
The DNA here is from genome assembly GCF_946808225.1 of Silurus aristotelis. Taxonomy (NCBI): domain Eukaryota; kingdom Metazoa; phylum Chordata; class Actinopteri; order Siluriformes; family Siluridae; genus Silurus; species Silurus aristotelis. The sequence goes on from NC_139592.1 coordinate 24,220,196, forward strand.
AAAATAATAAGAACATCTACAGTCTGGGATCCATCCATATTCAACAAAGAGTGTCTAGACGTGTGATGAGATGTCAGACTGATGAGATCACGACAATCGCATTGATTTATCCCATAAACTAATTAAACCAGATGTACAGTATTAACTCTTCATTTGATGTTTTTAATATATAAGAGCGAGCATCATCTTGTTTTTTGTCTGTCTGTGTCTGTGTCTGTGTGTGTGTGTGTGTGTGTGTGTGTTTAGCGATGTCATCACTCCTCCATTTAGCCTGCTGCTAATCCCTATACCTTTCTCTTCTTTGTGCAACCATTCACCATGACGCCATACACTGTCTCTAAAGTTCTGTAAACATGGTCTGCTCTGTGTTCCACACACACACACACACACACACACACTCTGAAAGTACCTCCAGACAGCTGGAGAGTCTCAATGATGTCACAGGGTGGTCTTTGTGTGTATTACAGAGTTACTACCACTGTTTATACTTTATTACTGAAGCATTTGCTGCTCACATTCCTGTTTATAATGAATATAAACCTGCACTGGTGTCAGAGCTGCTACAGAAAACTCATCACCACCTTCTGACCAATCAGGATGCAGCACTCAGCTGTGGGGTAAAGAAACAGTAGACGGTGGTAACTATGGTATATGGAGCTACAGAGCTGCAGCATCAGTCACTCCTGTGAGATATGCTGTACCTTTATGAGCTGTTAGGGTGTGGAGCGAGACGTCTGGTCCCGGGTCTGTTCTTGTCCCGTCTGGAACACTGCTGAGACAAATACCTGTGGAGTGTCGTCATGGAGACAGATATAAATCTGTGGCATGAAATTTACAGAGAGCTGGAAATACACACTGACATCATGAGATCAGATTATACACACAGACATCACACACACACACACACACACACACACACTGGAATGGAGCTGGAATAATTGATAGATTGCTGTGGAGTGAAACAATGCATGGTGTCTGAAACATGCGTTCTCCGAGATGTTTCTGCTCCATTCCTGCAGAGAGAGGGTGAGGCCAGATGTGAGGTTATAAAGAGGAATCTGGCGTATGCAGGGCATGTTGATGGTCAGACAGGAGGAACTGAGATCATCTCCACCCCGCTGTGAGCAGATCATGAGCATGCTTCTGCAGGTTAAAGATGTTCTCCAGACACCAGTTTATATTCCTCTGTCTGCATTTCTGATATGGATCTCGCTCCCAGTCACCAATCACATGCCTCACCTCTTCTGCCCCAGCACGCTGCTCAGACAGAGAAGGTAATGGAAATGATGAACATCTCATCACCACTCTGCATCTCAAATCACGGTTCATTATGGGGATCCTGAACATGGTGCAGGCAGTGGACCCTCTGCTGTAGGACGTAGGAAACAGCTTATAGTACCGTAGGAACAACAGACCACAGCCTCCTCACGACCAGTCAAAAAAATGGATGAAGTTCTGATTTCTTTATAGTGTAATTTGCTTTTCTTGTTGGTTAGATCATGTTTACTGCTTGAACACATGGGATTCTTCCAGATGTCTTCCATTAAAGAACTTATGAAGGTTATGGTGGTCAGAAGAATGTTTAATGCAGCAGAAATGCCTTCCTCAGATCTGTGAGAGTCTTCTCCAATCACATGCAAATCCACTGAAAGGTCCAGTGGTGGAGTCGAGTCACATACTCAGGGTTCGACATTTTAATGTGAATCATCTGTGCACTGAAATATCCCTCAGTTAGAAAAACCTAATCACACCTTCACAGAGCAGAAGAACAAGATATGGATCTTCTCTGTATTCATCTGTCTGAGGGAACAGAGATGATGTGAGATCATCATCATGAAGTTATACGTGATATTGTGCTTGAGTGTGAAAATAAATTCCATGTGCATCAGTTCACACAAATGATAAACAACACTTTATTAATTCAATCAACTTAGTAACAAAAAAGAAACACATCACCATTAAAACAAAGTTATTGTAGATATTATTATTATTTCTGTCTGTCTGATGATCAAAAAACAAAAACAAACACCTGAACATGAGGACGTGGACTGGAGAGACAAACACACAGTAATAAAATCTCCCCCGAAGGATGGAGAAGAATCACAACTACGATTAAAAAAAACTAATAAAACTCCATTTCCCAGAATTCATAGTGTCTCAGTCTGGGGCACGGCATGGCCACGTCCTTCAACACACATAACAACACCACACACTAAAAACAACTGAGTGAGAGAGGAGATATAACACACACACACACACACACACCCCTGTTAGAGAGAGAGAGAGAGAGAGAGAGAGAGAGAGAGAGAGGGAGAGAGAGAGAGAGAGAGAGGGGGAGAGAGAGAGAGAGAGAAAGAGAGAGAGAGAGAGAGAGAGATGGATCTCAGCCCCATCACATTCTAATGATTTATTCAGTTTTCTTCCATGTTATTCAACAAGACATGGCGTGAGATAAATACCTCAGTGAGATAAATACCTCAGTGAGATAAATACCTCAGTGAGATAAATACCTCAGTGAGATAAATACCTCAGTGAGATAAATACCTCAGTGAGATAAATACCTCAGTGAGATAAATACCTCAGTGAGATAGACAGGGAGACAAAAAAGGAAAGTAGAAAACTGAAAGAAACACAAAATGCCAGACAAAGTGAGAGACTCAGAAAGAGTGATGGTAAAAAAAGACAGACTGAAAGTAAAACAGAGAGAAAAACAGTTGAGAGGAGGAAAGAAGATCAAGTCTGCTTATTTCATACACCTGCTAAAAGACAGGATAAAGAAGAAACACACACACACACACACACACACACACACACACACACACACACACACACACACACACACACACACACACACACACAGTGACTGAATGAAGGTTAAATGATGATTTTTGCTTGTTTGGATATTGAGCAGACTCTGTGTCTGAGCTCGTGGAGAACACAGATGTTTATATACACGTCACATCTGTATAAGCTCCTGTACCCCATTAGCATAATGTGCAGTGCAGTGACGCACGGCAGGAAAAATCTGAGCAACACAGAAAAGCTCTGTCCCAAACTCTACATGCTGTGGTTAGTGTTCTGAAGAGCGTCGGCTGCTGATCATGTGATTATTGAGAAAAGCGAGGGTGGAGTAGTTGTTATTTTGCGAGAGCGTTTACAGGAGGTTTCCGTGTTGTTCCCGGTGGCTCAGTAAACCGAAAGATTTCCCACAATGCACCAGAAGCCGCTTTACCACAGAGTCAGCAGTGAGCAGTTCAGAAATGATTAGAGAGGTGTGATTTTGTAGCGTTGTGCTTCAGTGTGCACTCAGGAGGCAAGCGGTAGATTTAGCTGGAATTAGCTGCTTTGCTAAGCTAGCCGTCTGGATTTGTGTAATTACAGAGAGAGTCTTTGTGACGCGGTATCCTTATACACTAAAATGTTCGTTCACATGCTAGAGTTTGGGAAACAGGTTCATAAAAAGAACACGACGTTTTAAGACAGAAGTGCACGTCCTGCTTCTCGACTTCCAAACCGTCCACGTTAACACGTTCAGACACGCTCACGTCTCACAGCTCCAGAGGCTACACCTCCGTCACCGTGCACTGTCCGTCAGGACTGCGGGACCGAACTCCACCGTCCATCCTCTGCAGTCTGTGCCTCGTGCCTTCCTCATCATCTTCTCCTTCCTCGTCCTCGTCTTCACTCGTTCCTGATTCTGATTCGTAACCGGACGGATCGGGTGCGGCAGCGGAATCATCGTCGTCGTCCTCCTCCTCCTCGTCTTCAGGTGAGGCTCGACCGATGTGGAGATGAGCAAATGCCTGGACCAGCTGTGCATTATGATGAAGGTCACGGTCGCCGCCCAGCATGATGGGAGGACGGATTGGGGGCGGGGCGAACACCGCCTGAGAGCGAATCGCTCCACCGATATCGGCTCCATCCGCCGAGTTCTCCCTCTCAGACGTCACAGCTTCTGCATTCGGAGTCAATTCGGGGGCTGTGGGATCGGCAAATCCCGGAGAAACTCTGTCCCTCTGTCTCTCTCGGAATTGTCTTTCTGTCCGGACGTTTCTCTCTGTTACCCCTCCGTCTGAACTGACAGCCGAATCCGCAGGTACAGGAAACGCTGGAGAAACCGATCCAGATCCTGGAACGGAATTAGACGCGGATCCTGATGCGGGTTCTGGATCCAGTCTCAGTCCGGCCACGCCCTTCTTAGGAACATCCACGGCGTCGCGCTTCATCCTCCTGCGCCGGCCGTGCTCGTTGCGTCTGTACTGCACCATGTTCTCCAGGTCAGCTACATACAGGAAGCCGGCGATAAGCATCTCGGCGCTCTTCTTCCCCTCGCGATAAGCCTCCTCCAGCTCCCGGCTGGTGCGCTCATCATACTGCCACCACCCGTTACGGCCTTCGTAGTACCAGGCATGGCCACCTAAGCTTCGCCCCCCTGTGGCTGTAGCCTTCAGCTCCTCTGGAGAAAGCAGCGTGGGACGGTCCAGAAAGTCTTCGGGCACTTCCTGTCTGCAGAGGGCGCAGCGTTTGCTGTGCCAGGATGCACCTTTCACGCACAGGAAGCAGAAGACGTGGCCGCAGGGGAGACGCACCGGGTGGACGCAACTCTGCAGGCATATGGCGCATTCCGGGACAGGAAGTGAAGGGGGCGGAGAGGGGGAGGGGCTTCCACTGCCATCTCTTACCCCACCCACTTTTTTCCCAGAGGCCAGTGCGTCCATAGAGTGATCGACCTCTCCGCAGCTAGCCATTCTGAGAGAAGAGTACAAATACACGTCAGTCCCTCTCTCACACACACACACACACACACACACACACACACACACACACACACACACACACACACACACCTTTATAAACTCAAAAATAATATACAGACATACATTTATTACAATTATTTAGTGTCTGTACTCAACATTTTAAACAATGTTTTAACGGCATGTAACTGCATTTTTAAATTTCATAACGAAATATTTACCATTTTACTCTAAACTCAAACCTTTTATTACTAACCATCAAAATAGACAACAATGAAATTAAACAATGTGATACATTCAAACTATAGAACTCCTTAGAATAGACGGGTACACCATCACCCGTACCCGTACACCATCACCCGTACACCATCACCCGTACCCCTACACCATCACCCGTACAGGTACACCATCACCCGTACCCCTACACCATCACCCGTACACCATCACCCGTACCCCTACACCATCACCCGTACACGTACACCATCACCCGTACCCCTACACCATCACCCGTACCCCGACACCATCACCCGTACCCCTACATCATCACCCGTACCCCTACACCATCACCCGTACACCATCACCCGTACCCCTACACCATCACCCGTACCCCTACACCATCACCCGTACCCCTACACCATCACCCGTACCTCTACACGTACCCCTACACCATCACCCGTACCCCTACACCATCACCCGTACCCGTACACCATCACCCGTACACGTACACCATCACCCGTACACGTACACCATCAACCGTACCCCTACACCATCACCCGTACCCCTACACCATCACCCGTACCCCTACACCATCACCCGTACCCCTACACCATCACCCGTACCCCTACACGTACCCCTACACCATCACCCGTACCCCTACACAATCACCCGTACCCCTACACAATCACCCGTACCTCTACATGTACCCCTACACCATCACCCGTACCCCTACCCCTACACTATCACCCATACCCCTACACCATCACCCGTACCCCATCACCCGTACCCCATCACCCGTACACCATCACCCGTACCCCTACACCATCACCCGTACCCCTACACGTACCCCTGTTCCCCTACACAATCACCCATACCTCTACACGTACCCCTACACCATCACCTGTACCCCTACACAATCACCCGTACCTCTACACGTACCCCTACACCATCACCCGTACCCCTACACCATCACCCGTACCTCTAAACACGTACCCCTACACCATCACCCGTACCCCTACACCATCACCCGTACCCGTACCCCTACACCATCACCCGTACCCCTACACCATCACCTGTACCCCTACACCATCACCCGTACACGTACACCTACCCAATCACCCGTACACGTACACCTACCCAATCACCCGTACCCCTACACCATCACCCGTACCCCTACACCATCACCCGTACCCCTACACCATCACCCGTACCCCTACACCATCACCCGTACCCCATCACCCGTACCCCATCACCCGTACCCCATCACCCGTACCCCATCACCCGTACCCCATCACCCGTACCCCTACCCCATCACCCGTACCCCTACCCCATCACCCGTACCCCTACACCATCACCCGTACCCCTACACCATCACCCGTACCCCATCACCCGTACCCCATCACCCGTACCCCATCACCCGTACCCCATCACCCGTACCCCATCACCCGTACCCCTACACCATCACCCGTACCCCTACACCATCACCCGTACCCCATCACCCGTACCCCTACACCATCACCCGTACCCCTACACGTAACTCTACACCATCACCTGTTCCCCTACACCATCACCCGTACCTCTACACGTACCCCTACACCATCACCTGTACCCCTACACCATCACCCGTACCTCTACCCGTACCCCTACACCATCACCCGTACCCGTACCCCTACACCATCACCCGTACCCGTACCCCTACACCATCACCCGTACCCCATCACCCGTACCCCTACACCATCACCCGTACCCCTACACGTAACCCTACACCATCACCCGTACCCCTACACGTAACCCTACACCATCACCTGTTCCCCTACACAATCACCCGTACCTCTACCCGTACCCCTACACCATCACCCGTACCTCTACCCGTACCCCTACACCATCACCCGTACCTCTACCCGTACCCCTACACCATCACCCGTACCTCTACCCGTACCCCTACACCATCACCCGTACCCCTACACCATCACCCGTACCCCTACACCATCACCCGTACCCCTACACCATCACCCGTACCCCTACACCATCACCCGTACCCCTACACCATCACCCGTACTCCTACACCATCACCCGACCCCTACACGTACCCCTACACTATCACCCGTACACGTACACCTACCCAATCACCCGTACACCTACCCAATCACCCGTACATCTACACCATCACCCGTACCCCTACACCATCACCCGCACCCCTACACCATCACCCGCACCCCTACACCATCACCCCTACACCATCACCCGTACCCCTACACGTACCCCTACACTATCACCTGTACACGTACACCTACCCAATCACCCGTACCCCTACACCATCACCCGCACCCCTACACCATCACCCGCACCCCTACACCATCACCCGCACCCCTACACCATCACCCGCACCCCTACACCATCACCCGCACCCCTACACCATCACCCGCACCCCTACACCATCACCCGTACCCCTACACCATCACCCGTACCCCTACACCATCACCCGCACCCCTACACCATCACCCGCACCCCTACACCATCACCCGCACCCCTACACGTACCCCTACACCATCACCCTCATTATAGATGTGCAGTATGTTACCTGTACTGTACCCGGTTATTGTTCATCGTCAACTTTTATGATTAATATGATCTGATATTTCAGAAGTAACAATCATCATTTTAACTCTGATTAATGAGTGAATTATAACTCTGTGGTAAAGCTGACTGTTACTCTGATCGTGTGTAATTGTGTTAGTGTTGGATAAACAGAGTCGCGCGCGCGCACACGCACACACACAAACACACAAACACACAAACAAAACAAACACACAAAGCCTCCGCTTAGCAACACCGCTAAT
>NC_139592.1:24239018-24251518 GCF_946808225.1 Silurus aristotelis
GCCAATTTTGAAAAACACTTATAGAGAATGGAATGTTCGATGAGCACTGTGTTTTTTGGGGGTGCCAGTTAAACCAGTGCCATTTGGGGGTGCCAGCTTATATAAGAAATGTGTAAAACTGTGCAAGAAGGCCGGATGGCTAAGCACTAAATAGCATAATGTAAAACCGTGCTAGAAGGCCGGATGGCTAAGCACTAAATAGCAGAAATACTTATAGACAATGGAATGTTCGATGAGCACTGTGTTTTTTGGGGGTGCCAGTTAAACCAGTGCCATTTGGGGGTGCCAGTTTATAAAAAATTTGTAAAACTGTGCAGGAAGGCCGGATGGCTAAGCACTAAATAGCATAATGTAAAACTGTGCTAGAAGGCCGGATGGCTAAGCACTAAATAGCAGAAATACTTATAGACAATGGAATGTTCGATGAGCACTGTGTTTTTTGGGGGTGCCAGTTAAACCAGTGCCATTTGGGGGTGCCAGTTTATAAAAAATTTGTAAAACTGTGCAAGAAGGCCGGATGGCTAAGCACTAAATAGCAGAGTGTAAAACTGTGCAAGAAGGCCGGATGGCTAAGCACTAAATAGCAGAGGCCCAATTACTTGGCAAACAGAGTAGCTTGAAGGAAGATTTAAAGCCAGCTTTCGGGAGAGGTAAGGCCAGTTTGGGAAAAAGGAAAAGATATTGCCGCCTGAGAAGTGGGGGGAAAGAGAATAACGAAAGTACTTAGATGGGAAGCTGGTGGGCTAAGTGCTAAATAGCAGAGGCCCACTCACTTGGAAAACAGAGCAGCTGGGAGGATGTTTAAAGCCAGAATGGGGATAAGTAAAGCCAGCTTGGAAAAAGGAAAAGAAAATGGAAAAAGGAAAAGAAAATGGAGAGGCTAAGCCTGATTATGGACCAACAAAAACAAGATACAAACAAACAATGACGCATGAAACTGAATAACCTACCTGATGAGAGCGTTTGGAACAGCACTGAGTATGGGGGTGCCAATGTTTTCGAGCAGTGGGGGTGCCAATAGTCCAAATTTCAGGACATGAGTGGCCATTTTTTGAAAAATAATCTAAACAAAACTGAATGTTTAATTAACACTTTTTTTTTGGGGGTGCAATTTTAACCAGTGCCATTTGGGGGTGCCATTTGACAAATTCTGTCTTTATCCACTGCCTGGACAAAGGAGGGAAAGAGAAGAAGAAAAAACTGAGAAAGGAAGCTAATGGGCTAAGCGCTAAATATCAAAGACCCAATCACCTGGAAAACAGAGCATCTCGTGAAAAAGGATTAAAGCCAACATGGAAAAATGCAAAGCCAGTTTGGAAAATGGAAAAAGGAAAAGAAAATGGAAGGAAAGAGAAGAAGAAAAAACTGAGAAAGGAAGCTAATGGGCTAAGCGCTAATTAGCAAAGACCCAATCACCTGGAAAACAGAGCATCTCGTGAAAAAGGATTAAAGCCAACATGGAAAAATGCAAAGCCAGTTTGGAAAATGAAAAAAGGAAAAGAAGATGGAAGCTAATGGGCTAAGCGCTAAAGCTAATGGGCTAAGCGCTAAATAGCAAAGACCCAATCACCTGGTGAACAGAACATCTCGTGAAAAAGGATTAAAGCCAACATGGAAAAATGTGCAGCCAGTTTGGAAAATGGAAAAAGGAAGAGAAAATGGTAAGTCTAAGCCTGATGAAGGTTTATATTAACCGAAACGTTGCAACAGACTTACCGTTAAAAATGACGTCATGGGGATCTGTGAAAAGGCAAATGTCCTGCATTAATGAATGAAATCGAATGTCCTGCATTAATGAATGAAATCGAATGTCCTGCATTATTGAATGAAATCAGAAGTCACTGGCTAAAAGGAAAAAAAAAAAGGGGAAACACCCTCCATTTAAAAGGTCAAAAAGGGAAAGGGTTGCTAACAAGGGAAAGAGAGAGTGGGCAAATGTCCACTTCTCGCTAGCAAGAGAAAGAGAGAGTGGGCAAATGTCCAGTTCTCATCCGTAAAACAAAAAAACACACGTTTAAGGGCAATTTTCCTGCCACTTGTCACCGGCGGCGGAGGAGATGTGAGTGCTTAGTGACTTGGAGTAGGCCAGTGCACAACGTGGGCTCCGGGCTTGTCTATATCTGAGTTTCCTTACCAATCCATAGCCCTAACCCTAACCCCAACCCCTCCCTAACCCTAACCCTAACCCTAACCCCAACCCCTCCCTAACCCTAACCCTAACCCCTCCCTAACCCTAACCCCAACCCCTCCCCAACCCTAACCCCTAACCCTAACCCCAACCCCTCCCTAACCCTAACCCTAACCCCAACCCCTCCCTAACCCTAACCCCAACCCCACCCTAACCCCAACCCTAAACCCAACCCTAATCCCCACTCGGATTTTGACATGGTTCCTGGAGCTGCGTCTATTTCCCCTAACCTAACCCTAAACCTAACCCTAACCCTAACCCTAAACCCTAACCCTTAACCCTAACCCTAACCCTAACCCTAACCCTAACCCTAACCTAACCATAACCCTAACCTTAACCTAATCCTAACCTTAACCCTCATTTCTATCCCTAACCCTAATTTCTAACCCTAACCCTAAATCCTAATCCTAACCCCAAAACCTAACCCCAACCCTAACCTTAAACCTAATCCTAATTTCTATCCCTAACCCTAACCCTAACCTTAACCTTAATTTCTATCCCTAACCCTAACCCTAATTTCTAGGCCTAACCCTAACCCTAATTTCTAGGCCTAACCCTAAAACCTAACCCTAATTTTTAACCCTAACCCTAAATCCTAACCCCAAAACCTAACCCCAACCCTAAAACCTAACTCTAATTTCTAACCCTAACTCTAAATCCCAATCCTAACCCCAAAACCTAACCCCAACCCTAACCCTAATTTCTATCCCTAACCCTAAAACCTAACCTTAACCCTAATTTCTATCCCTAACCCTAATTTCTATCCCTAACCCTAAAAGCTAACCTTAACCCTAATTTCTAGCCCTAACCCTAATTTCTAGCCCTAACCCTAAATCCTAATCCTGACCCTAACCTTTATCCCTAACCCTAGCCCTAAAACCTAACCTTAACACTAATTTCCATCCCTAACCCTAACCCTAATTTCTATCCCTAACCCTAAATCTAACCCTAACCCTAATTTCTATCCCTAACCCTAAATCCTAATCCTAACCCTAATTTCTAACCCTAACCCTAAAACCTAACCTTAACCCTAAATTCTAACCCTAACTATAATTTCTAGCCCTAACCATAAATCCTAATCCTAACCCTAAATCCTAACCCTAACCCTAATTTCTAGCCCTAACCCTAAAACCAAACCTTAACCCTAATTTCTATCCCTAACCCTAATTTCTAACCCTAATCCTAAATCCTAATCCTAACCCTAACCCCCACTTTCTATCCCTAACCCTTAATCCTAACCTTAAACCCTAAACCTAACCGCTAACCTTAACCCCAACCCTAACCCCTAACCCCTAACCCTAAACCCTAACCCTAACCCTAAACCCTGACCCTGACCCTAACCCTAACCCTAACCCTCTAACCCTAACCCTAACCCTCCCTAACCCTAACCCTAACCCTAACCCTAAACCCAACCCCAATTGCCACTCGGATTTTGACATGGTTCCTGAAGCTGCGTCTATTTCCCCTAACCTAACCCAAACCCTAAACCTAACCCCTGATCCCTAACTCTAACCGCTAATCTTAACTCTAACCCTAAATCCAACCCTAATCTCTAATCCCTAATCCGTAAACCTAACCCTTTACGGTGTTAAATGAATGAGACCACGCAACATAGAACTAAACTACACAAACATACAAAAAAAGAATATGAAATTAAGAATATGTAGAGGGAGGAAAAATAGGAAAAAGAACAAAGAGAGAGAAAGGAAAAAAAGGAAAGGCAAGTTTAACTCCAAATTGACCACAACCTAAAAGAGAATCATCAAGAAATTCAAATTTGCCTCACTAAAGGGGCTCGAGCTTAATCACACATTTAAATAGTTGGTAAAACGGTTACTTGCATTGGCGTTGTTGCTAAACAAGTGTCCGGATGCGCTACACAAAAGGAGATTCTTGAAGAGTCTGTTAAGAGGGGGTTAGATGTTTTGCCAGGTTTGCCAGTTTGCGGGAAGATCTGTCTCAAAGGGTTTAAGTCCCGTCTTGAAGAAAGGTTCTTGAGCCATGATTGGTGGGGGTTCAGGACATTTAAAGGTCCCATAGCCACACTCATCTTTGGTGGAATGTCCAATACCAGGCATAAACTTTCGAAGGGAGAAATTTTCTTTGTCTTCGTTTTGTGCCCTGCTTACATGTTTATGGTTGGTTTGGAGAACTTATGAAGTTTTACCCAAAGTTTATTGGAAACAGTACGTACACTTCATGATCAAATAACATGCACAATTATTTGAGAAATAGAGAGCAGATAATTTTGATGTTAGGCATGAAAGAAAGAGACAGCATTAAGGCAGAGATACATTAATAGACCGGGACATACTCCTTTAAGGTGTAACTTGTGTTAATACAGAGTTATATTCTGGCATATAATATGCACGCTTGTTTGGAAAATAAAGAGCAGATAATTTTGATAGCCATTCTGATATCAAGCATGAAAAAAAAGACAGCAGCACAGCAGAGATGCATTAATATACCAGGACATAAACCTTTAAAGTGTAATTACTGTTGATACAAAGTTGTAGAAATGACTCAAAGTCACAGGTTTTGCTTCCAGTAGATGACAGCATTTATTATCACTCAACAAAAGCTGAAGTTGGTCTGCCGAACAACTGCCCTCTCCAGCCTCACTTCCACATTATATACCATAAGCCACAAATGCATTTCCATACATCCCACTTCTCCATCCATACATTGTTCACCTAACATCTGTGTCTCATTTGGGGCCCCCCTTATACATGCAATGGTGGTTCCCAAATGTCTAGGTACAGACACACACATAAACTACACTATTTCATGCATAGATATCACATGTCACATTCCTGTAGGCACACACATCAGAAGAACATTTTAACAGAAGTTACATACACATGTTGCATATACATATTTGATTAGCTTTATTCTTCGACAACCCTAACCCAACACCTAACCCCAGTGGCGGGCCATGCGTTTGGTATCTGGGCCTCCATTTGGGACGTACCCGACTTAATCCACCTCTTAATACCACCACTATCATGTCACAATTATAGAAACCATCAATACAATACAAAAACACAATATAACAACACGTGCATTACAGAGAGACATTTCACATATGGAGGTGAAAACCATTTTACTAAAGCAACAAACCCAGTAAAGACTCCAAACCTCTACACTACAACCACAACTGTGCACCTACAACATCTGGAGCAGTTCAGAACCAATATTTGTCTAATAAAATGGCAAAAACATAAAAATGTAAATAAAACACAACCTAATCACCAGAGATGCAGACTCATATTGTGCAGCGCCCCCCCCCCCAGAGGCTGTAATCCAGTGGTACCGCTCGTATTCACTGGTCTGGAAGTGGAGAACAAACCCTTTCCAGGGCTGAGACCCTAACCCTAACCCTAATCCTAGCTTCGGGGACGGCCAACCGCCTCACAATGACTAGCTTTTCTGGAAAATTCATTTTGTATAATGTCCGAGACAAAATCAATTTCTCTTTCTCCGTAGGCATAAAAAAGTCTAACTCTGATGTATTAATGTGTGCAGAGCTACACACGTACTTTACCAGTCAAACTCGGCTGTAATAGTTTCCCTCTGCCCAACCAATCAGAGGACGGGAAAATGCTGACGCTATTCTGGGCCAGTGATCTGCTCTGTGAAGAGAATCTGAAATCTGATTGTTAAAAAAACAGAGCTAATTCTTAAGGAGACTACGGTTAAAAAGGCCAGCAGTATTGACTTTGCACCCCCTGGGCAGATTAGATTCACATGGCAGCACATAGAGACTGAATTCTGATTGGACAAAAATCTAACATCCACATACACAAGCTGGAAGCAGTGCAGCCGAGAGAAAAGCTTAGAAATTAAGATAATAAACTGTTGGGAATAAATTAATACAATTTAATGGAACAAATATTAGAATTTAGGTTGTAAATGTAGGTCAGTGCTTCTGATAGTGTTTAGGCCAGCAGAAAAGACTTTGCTGGTCCTGACCGCCCACCACTGCCTAACCCTAACCCAAATCCTAACCATAACCGCTAACCTTAACCACAACCCCAACCGGCACGTGCCTTATGCCTTTTGCAAAAAAAAGCATGCGAAATTCTAATTACAAATTTCTTTTTTAAATGCCCTTTAAAAGGGCATTTCTCCATCACTGTTTCACCTCATTCCCTTTATTCTCTATCTAATCCCCTATTTATTTATAAAAATTTGGTCATTAAATTCACTATGTTTTAACATAAACAAACAAAATACTTAGGTTTTTTAATAGGTATTAAAGTGCTGGCTGACAAGTAGTTAAAATATGAAATATAGCATCTAAAAAACTGATTAGTATTTGGGAAGCTTAATTGTTATACTTTTATTTATAAATATCAAATGTAAATGTATATTGCTTAATGTTGTTTAGTTTTATTTATTTAATTATATTACATTGCTTTAATTTATACAGTTGTTAAGTTGTGTGGAGCTTCATTCCATCCTTCACCTGGTGCTGGAAGATGGAAACATCATAAACACTGAGATCCCTCACATTATCACTCTCATTTATTTTATTACTTCAAAAGATTATATTTTTTTTATTTTATATTTTATATATATATATATATATATATATATATATATATATATATATATATATATATATATATATATATATACACCTTGTTCACATACTATCACTATTATTATAATTATTATACTTTAATAAACATAAAATATTAAACGTGTCACTCACTGTAAACCATAATTGACCATAACTCTAAAGACTCACGAAAACACACCCAAATTAACCACCAGCATAATAACCAAATGTAGCTACTAAAGCAGAAGCGCATCTCACCTTTAGAAGAGCTGCAGACGACGAGAGGAGAAGAAATGACACTTCTGAAGAACAAACTCCTTCCATTCGGCCCGACATTTTCTGCAGCGGTCGCAAAAAGCTGCATCCGCCTTCAGTGAATACTCAAGTCCGTCTCTTTTCTGAAACCACGCCTGCAAAAATGACCTCTTTATACAACAGGCGTGTTGGATACGCACTTAGTACGACTTGCATAGGTCCATCTCCCCCCCAAATCATCCGGGCAGGTGGCATCATTCCGGGTGGAACAGCAGCGCTGCCGTCACCGAGTCCAATCACTGGGGCATCGACATTCCCATCAGCGGTGTTCGTCATTGAACTGAGCTGATCAACAGTTTTCTCTGTTGAGGTGGCGAACCATCTTATACCCATTGTTAAAGATGTTTTAATAAAACAGTGTTTTGTTAAATGTTTTAGACGAACTTTAGAATAACGAATTCACTGACTATTTACTCTACTGAGTTACGCTACTGACGTAGTGGCAGCGTGTATGTAAATAACTGTTAGCACTGCATTATGGGTTAGTCATTGTATTTATTTGTTTTTTATTTACTTATACTCATCATTCTTTAACCAGTATTCATGGTATAATAAAATCAATTTGTAAAGCATTTTTTTTAATGATTAAGTTTGTTATTATTTTGAGAAGTACGGGGGCTCAGGTGGCAGGGCCACGCCCCCCAAGGCCACGCCCCCAGGGCCCGCGCGTGGCGCTGACACTGTTCTGTACGTCCAGCCTGAAGGTAGACACGATTATAATTTTATTCAATCTAAATCTAATTTAAATCAAAAGTTTTCTTTACTGAAACTAAAAATGGAAGACATGGTGCATTGTTTGTGTGTGTGTGTGTGTGTGTGTGTGTGTGAGAGAGAGAGGTTATAAGCACATTGATTTTTTTTGTTGTGTGAGACTAATACATTTGTGGCATTCATCTGTTTTTTTTTTTTTTATTGATATGAAGTACATTAAGTTACAAACATAGGCACTTCCTTCATCACTAATCATCCAGCAGGAATAATGAGGGGTTTAGCACTGCTTCAACACCCCATCTCACCAAACATGACATTAATGTGCAGTTTATTATAAGTTCAGAGGAGATTGAGATTTCTAGACTGGAGCTTATTCTGGAATCTTACAGACATTATATTTTTTTACCAACATTTAACTCATCGTTTAAACAAGTTCTACAAATAATATAAATAAAAATCAGATCATAAGTCTTATATTATAATATCTTATAAAAAATAATATCAAATTATACTTTAGGATAAAGTTAATTTTTAAAAACATTAACCTTAAACCAGAAAATACTTCAACTCCAACTGGTTCTGTTAGTGACTTATCAAAGCAATCCTGTATAGTTTTTGCCTCATTGTGGTCCCTGGTGAGATTACAATTAGATTTAAAATGTATTATTATTATTATTATTATTATTATTATTATTATTATTATTATTATTATTATTAGTGGTAGTAATAGTAGTAGTAGTACAATTATCACACTCTGAATGCAAGAGATTTACAGATGAAACGGTAATTTCGGGAGCAATGATCATCATTATATCGTCCATCACTGTGGAAGTGAGCACAATCTTCTCCACCACCCAGACCATGTAAATGCCAGTTATCAGGTTGACCAGGCATCCAATCTCTTCATAAACACACAGATATACAGACATGATGTGTCATTCAGGAACAATCTGGTTAACAGCGCAAGCATTTACTTAAATATCACACACACTATTACTAAATAATGAATAATAGAATTGCACCAAATAACACACGCATACACATTCACATTTTCACCTCTTGTCCATTTGGTACAGCGTTCCATCCAGCCACTCCCACTCTCCCGTTCTCTCATCACTCAGACCAAGCCAGTAATATAAAGGCTTGGTGTTCTTTATCACAAATCCCTACACACACATACACACAGACACACACATTCTCTAATCTTAGTTAATAAGATGTACTTTGTAGTAAGAGAATTACAGCTCATTTATTATTATTATTATTATTATTATTATTATTATTATTATTATAGCTTTGCAATTGTTATTATGTTTGTCAGATCTCATAATATCTAATTGACATTTGTTTTACTAAATGAATGACATATTAGCATTTGACAAGAAACACTGACCTTTTCCTCTTTATTCTTCAGGATCAGCAGTTCTGCTTTCATATTCACACATGTATCTCGAGCTTCATTCCAAGACTTTCCATAAGTAGAAAAATAATAACAGTGTGAAAAGAAAAGCTTCCAATCCAATGGGCAACACTGTTGCTGGGTGTCTACAAACACACACACACACACACGCGCGCGCGCGCGATCTCATCAACACAACCTCACCACTACACACTCATCACTACACACTTATCACTAAACACTCATCACTACACACTCATCACTACACACTTACCTTACCTTTACACATTCACCACTACACACTTATCGTGTGTGTGTGTGTGTGTGTGTGTGTGTGTGTGTGTGTGTGTGTGTGTGTGTGTGTGTGTGTGTGTGTGTGTGTGAGTTGTGTGTAGTGGTGAATGTGTAGTGATGAGTGTGTAGTGGTGAGGTTGTATTGATGAGATTGTGTGTGTGTGTGTGTGTGTGTGTGTGTGTGTGTGTGTGTGTGTGTGTGTGTGTGTGTGAGTTGTGTGTAGTGGTGAATGTGTAGTGATGAGTGTGTAGTGGTGAAGTTGTATTGATGAGATCGTGTGTGTGTGTGTTGTGTGTAGTGGTGAATGTGTAGTGATGAGTTTATAGTGATGAGTGTGTATTGATTAGCAGCGTTACGTAATATGACTTTTCTGGAGTAACGAGTAAAGTAGCGCGTTACTTTATAAATGTACACATTAATATCTGAGTTACTTTTTAAAAAAGTAATGCGAGTTACTTTTCAGTTAAATTATTTTGCATAAAAAAATAAATACTGAATTAAAATGAACGTAGTCACGTAGAATCGTGCACTCATACGTGCGAGCAACGGGAACAGAAGCTGGTCAGAAGCGGAGATGGTACACCAGAGCATTACATCACTGTGATTAAAGTGTTCTTATTACTATGAAATAGTCGAGGAAAAGGAGAAAGGAATAATGGTTAAGTGTAGATTATGTGTTGCTGAAAAGCTCTTGTCAACTGCAAGAAATCCCACAAAAAAAAAAAAAAAAAAAAAAAAAACCATCTGCATGCCAAGCACAGCACTACAGGTGTGTGTGTGTGTGTGTGTGTGTGTGTGTGTGTGTGTGTGTGCGTGTGTGTGTGTGTGTGTGTGTGTGTGTGTGTGTGTGTGTATGTATAATGTTGAATATATGGAAATGGAGACAGAAATATAGAAAACTTTTGCCGACTTTCCACCACTGCAGCTCTATTGACTGCTCAGTATAAAAGTTTTCCATGGGAGACACATGTACGATGCCATCGCAGCGGAGAAAGAGAGCAAATTCACAGCTCATTTGCTCTTTGTGGGAAGATAAACAGCCACGGTCACTGATAATAGCGTGAACTTTGTAAAAGCGTTAAGAATGTTTCGAGCTGATGATGAAGCAGAGAATGATGTAGACGAGGACGAGGTCATATTTACCGAATTGCACGATGTTTTACGAAATGACAGCGAAAGGTATGTTCTCCCTCCACATTACCGGTGTGCAGCCCACACCCTCAACCTTATATACACGAACGATAGTTACACTTCTGACAGTGAAGGCAGATTGCAAAGCAGTGTACAGAAGAGCGACTGGAAAATGTTCAGCCTTGTGGTCAAAATTTAGTCGATTATCTTATTGTTCTCGTAGAAGTTCTTAAACATTTTAAATGTTTAAGAAATGTCTTTTGCTCTAATATAACTTATTTCTTATTGCAATGATCTATATTACACCTGTTACACCTGTAAGGCGTGAAAGAGATACAAGTAACGCAAAAATAACGCAAAAGTAATATAACGCACAACTTTCCATAAAAAGTAACTAAGTAAGGTAATTAGTTACTTTTTTGGGGAGTAACTCAATATTGTAACGCATTACTTTTAAAAGTAAAGTTGCCCAACACTGGTGATTAGTGTGTAGTGGTGAGGTTGTATTGATGATCTCATCAATACACACGTAGAGGTGAGTGTGAAGTGATGAGATTGTATTGGTGAGTGTGTAGTGGTGAAATTGTATTGGTGAGATTGTAGTGGTGAGATTGTAGTGGTGAGTGTTTAGTGGTGAGTGTTTAGTAGTGAAATTGTAGTGGTGACTGTGTAGTGGTGAGATTGTAGTGGTGAGTGTTTAGTGGTGAGATTGTAGTGGTAAGTGTTTAGTAGTGAGATTGTAGGGGTAAGTGTGTAGTGGTGAAATAGTAGTGTTTAGATTTTAGTTGGTAGATTGTAGTGGTGAGTTGTTAAGTGGTGAGATTGTAGTGGTGGGGGTTTAGTGGTGAGATTTTAGTGGTGAGTGTTTAGTGGTGAGATTGTAGTGGTAAGTGTTTAGTGGAGAGATTGTAGTGGTGAGTGTTTAGTGATGAGATTGTAGTGGTAAGTGTGTAGTGTTGAGTGTTTAGTGGTGAGTATGTAGTGGTGAAATTGTAGTGTTTAGATTATAGTGGTGAGATTGTAGTGGTGAGTGTGTAGTGGTGAGTGTTTAGTGGTGAAATTGTAGTGTTTGGGTTGTAGTAGTGAGATTGTAGTGGTGAGTGTTTAGTGGTGGGTGTGTAGTGGTGAGATTTTAGTGGTGAGTTCGTAGTGGTGAGTGTTTAGTGGTGAGATTGTAGTGTTGAGATTTTAGTGGTGAGTGTTTAGTGGTGAGATTGTGGTGTTGAGATTTTAGTGGTGAGATTGTAGTGGTGAGTGTTTAGTGGTGAGATTGTAGTGGTGAGTGTTTAGTGGTGGGGGTGTAGTGGTGAGATTTTAGTGGTGAGTTCGTAGTGGTGAGATTGTAGTGGTAAGTGTTTAGTGGAGAGATTGTAGTGGTAAGTGTGTAGTGGTGAGTGTGTAGTGTTGAGATTTTAGTGGTGAGTGTTTAGTGGTGAGATTGTGGTGTTGATATTTTAGTGGTGAGATTGTAGTGGTGAGATTGTAGTGGTAAGTGTTTAGTGGAGAGATTGTAGTGGTAAGTGTTTAGTGGTGAGATTGTAGTGGTGAGTGTTTAGTGTTGAGATTGTAGTGGTGAGTGTTTAGTGGTGAGATTGTAGTGGTGAGTGTTCAGTGGTGAGTGTGTAGTGGTGAGATTTTAGTGGTGAGATTGTAGTGGTGAGTGTTTAGTGGTGAGATTGTAGTGGTCAGTGTGTAGTGGTGAGTATACAGTGTATAATGTATAACCCTAAGGTAATTGTGACAATGTGAGGCAATGTGAACTGGAAGTTTCCACAGCACAGGGGGTAAATTCTTATGAATGAAAGGTATTTCAGTCTTTCATTTTTTAATATGAGAGACTTGCTCAGGGGTGTAAATACTTTTGCATGGCACTGTGTAATATTAGAGTGTGTAAAGG
>NC_139592.1:24254018-24256518 GCF_946808225.1 Silurus aristotelis
TGCTCTGTGAAAGCTGGTGAGATTCCGGACGTGGCCCCACGCACGCTTGCGCTCTGACGGCAGTAACACGTGGCATATCGGGGCTCTGTCCCGAACTTTCTGTGGCTCCGGGATATGAGATTTTCGGAGGAAAAAGTAAACCACATCTGTCCGACACTGATTGGCCGCGCTTTTGTCAATCCCGCCTCTCCGTGCTGTGATTGGTTTTAGGACCGGAAGTAGGGCGTGTTTTGGGCTCGCTTTGCTTTTCTTTCTGTATTTTCTCTTTACTTCAGCCGGAGTTTAATCCTCTTTCATACCGATCAGTGGGAACGCGCTCTCCTGGAACCGAACTGGACCGTGCTTGTGACTCTCTCTGTGTGTGTGTGTGTGTGTGAAGATGGAGGTTGGCTTCCTCCTGGTGTTTATTTTCCTGCTGCAGCTCTTAGTGACGGAAGGAGCTCGAGCTAAACCAGGTACCATTTTACTTTTTCAGCATTCGGTAGACCCTGATCCAGAAAAATTCATCTCATTTATACACTGAGCAGTTGAGGGTTAGGAGCCTCACTCAGGGGCCCAGCACTGGCAGCTTGGTGGTGCTGGGATTTGAACAGTGTCATCATAACCACTTAACTACAACTTGCACAACTCACAGTTTGTGTGTGTGTGTGTGTGTGTGTGTGTGTGTGTGTGTGTGTGTGTGTGTGTGTGTGTGTGTGTGTGTATATAGATGATATGTTGGTGATTACTGCTGCAACTGAAGAAACAGACGGCTTCAAAAGATTCATGAGAACAGCAAAAGAATTCAACTACACTGTGAAGGTTTGTCTTCTTTATAATTTCTCTACCTACATCACTTCTCTATCTCTCCATCATCACTCCTCTATCTCTACATCACTACTTCTCTACCAGTCGTCTACTTCTTCTTCTTTCAGCTTCTCCCATTAGGAGTTGCTACAGCGGATCATCCGTCTCCATACCAACCTCCATCTGCCTCTTTCACACCAACTACCTGCATGTCACATCCATAAACCTCCTCCTTGGTCTTCTATATTTCCTGGTGTCTCCATCCTCAGCATTCTCCTACTGATATACCCCATGTCCCTCCTCTGCAAATGTCCAAACCATCTCAATCTCACCTTCCTCGCCTTGTCTCCAAAACGTCCTACATGCGCTGTCCCTCTAATAAACTCATATCTAATCCTGTCCATCGTCGTCATTTTCAACGAACATCTCAACATCTTCAGGTCTGCTAACTCCAGCTCCATTTCCTGTCTTTCACTCAATGCCACTGTCTCTAAACCATACAACATCTCAGGTCTCACCACAGTCCTATAAACTTTCCCATTTACTCTCACAGAAACTCTTCTATCACAAATCACTCCTGCTATCACTCTTCTCCACCCACTCCACCCTGCCTGCACTCTTTTCTTCACTTCTCTAACACACCCTTCGTTACTTTGCACTGTTCACCTGAACTCCTCCACCTTCTTCACCTCTTCTCCATGCAACTGCACCCCTCCACTGCCCTCCCTCTCATTCACACACACGTACTCTGTCTTACTCCTACTGACTTTCATTCCCCTTCTCTCCAACGTGTACCTCCACCTCTCCGCAAACATCATAGTCCACAGAGATTCCTGTCTGACCTCGTCCTTTAACCTGTCCATCACCACTTCAAACAGAAAAGGGCTCAGAGACGATCCTTGATGCAGTTCCACCTCCACCTTGAACCAGTCTGATGTTCCTACTGCACACTTCACTGCTGTCACACTGTCCTCGTACATGTCCTGCAACACCCTCACATACTTCTGACACACCAGACTTCCTCCTTGCTCTAACTTGTGCAACACTAATGACTGGGTTACTCCTCTACCAGTCTATCATCACTAAATCCAGACTCAGAAATAAATCCACCCTCATCTGGGTGACAGAACCTCCACATTACAGTTCCATCATTGTTGAGGTTTTCACCTTTTCCCTGATGGAGATTTGAGTGTTCATGGTGATTTGTAGACCAACCAGTCCCATTACAGTCCAAATGTGTGTGCAGGTGCTGGGTCTGGGTGAAGAATGGAGAGGAGGTGATGTTGCTAAAACTGTTGGAGGAGGACAGAAGGTTCGCTGGCTGAAGAAGGAAATGCAAAAATACAAAGATAAACAGGACATGGTCATCCTCTTCGTAGACAGGTAGTGTGTGTGTGTGTGTGTGTGTGTGTGTGTGTGTGTGTGTGTGTGTGTGTGTGTGTGTGTGTGTGTGTGTGTGTGTGTGTGTTTTAAAGCATTTCCTAAATAAATATGATTTACACTCCCGACTACACTCTTCACACTCCCCACTACACTCTTCACACTCCCCACTACACTTTACACACTCCTCACACTTCCCAATACACTTTTCACACTCCCCACTACACTCTTTACACTCCTCACACTCCCCACTACACTCCTCACACTCCCCACTACACTCCTCACACTCCCCACTACACTCCTCACACTCCCCACTACACTCTTTACACTCCTC
>NC_139592.1:24261518-24274018 GCF_946808225.1 Silurus aristotelis
TTTTACAGATATAGTGTGTGTGTGTGTTTCAGGGAGGGGGATGCAGGTTCTTGCGTTATGATTGCAGAATTGAAGCTCCAAGAAAAGGCTGGTCTTTAATGCACCCAGGACGTTTAACACATTACCATGAGGGTCTTCCTACAACCAAGGGCACTCGATACATCATGGTCTCATTTGTAGACCCCTAACCGTGTGTGTGTGTGTGTGTGTGTGTGTGTGTGTGTGTTTTGGTGAAAAGTATATTTCAAAAATGCTCTAAAACCTGTTATTGAATAAAAAAAAAGTTTTCTTTTTTTTTAATCTGAATGCAACATTTTTACCTCGTGCCTTTAGTTTTATTTCTTTTAAACGTTGGTTTTTAAACTGTTGTATATTTGTGTGTAAAACAGATTACTGTCAGTTTTGTACAAAGTGTTTTAAATTATTTGATGTAGATGATAAATAAAAGCTGAGAAGAGTAAATTAAGTCTTTATTTTAAAAGAGAGAAATACACACACACACACACACACCTTCACTCACTATGTGCTCCAATGTTCTCAGCTCATTGTGAAAATACAGACCTCCTCTGTTCATGTCCAACACAATGGGTGTGTATGTTGGGGATTTGTGTGTGTGTTTTGCCCTGCTCTTCCCTCTGCCTTGACTTTTAAACAATATCATTAATTAAAGAGCTTCTCATGAGCTTCAGGCAGAACTTCATTAACTGCAGCTTTCAGCCAGATGTTTACATACACATCTGTCACATTCTGTACGGATGAAAATAAATGAGTGTAGTGTGTTATGAGAGTGATTTGTGTGCAGTGTGCAGTTTGAGATTTTATTTGTTTATAGTTGAGGTTCCCTCTATGCTGTTCTTCTGGACTTTGGAGCCATAAACAGGTGAATAATTAATGCAGGGTTGTGTCAGTCAGCAGGATTAACGCTCTGTGTGTGTGTGTGTTACCTGAGTGTTGGACATTTTTTCAGATGGTATTTATCAGTGATCAAGACTCAGCAGGTATGGCAGTCTTCAGTCTTTTTATCACATAATTCTGCAAAGATTTGTGTGTTATTAAGTGTGTTTGGGTGAAGGGTGTATTAGGGGTGGGAAGAAAATGTGTTACGTGAGAAGGGTGCATTTGGAGTGTAAGTAGTATGATTGGTGTGTTTTGAGTAAGAGGATTGAGTGTGGGATATGAAGGTTTTGGTTGGAGCGTGTGCGCAGTGAATACAGTGGTTGGGGCTGGGTCAATTCAATTGTTTTATTTATATACAGTTTTAACACTAGCCATTGCCATTAAGGATCTTGTGTAAAAAATATTTTAATCCTGTAGTTTAGAAGAGTAACAGTGATGAGGAGAAACTCCTGGAGATGATAAGAGGAAGAAACTTTAACAGGAACCAGACTTATAAGGAGCCCATCCTTATCTGGGTCAGGATTACTGGCATCTCAGGAGTAGCATGTGAGGGAGAACTTTGTTTTTTCAACAGAGAACAGCTATTAACAAAATGCTTGACTGAACAAAACTTGACACTTGTGTCTGAGTCCCAAACACTAATTGGAAAGCTGTTCCATAATTGTGGGGCTTGTAAAAGAAATATCTTTTCCCTGCTGTAGTTTTTATTGTTTGTGGTACCAACAAATAACCTGCATCTTTTGATTGATGTAGGTGAGGAACATAATAGACTCAGAAACTGCGGTGTAAGACCAGTCAGTGTTTGTCAGTAGTAGTCCTGAAAAATACATTCCAGTGTAGACTGATCAAAACGGGGGTGGTCATTTTTTCTAGTTCTGGTAAGGCTTTCTCTGCTGACCTACGAATCAGAATCTAGGGTTAGGGTTAGGATCAGATCAGAATCACTGACTTTTAATTATTTTTCTACAAATATGTATTAAATTATCCCCAATAGTTTATTCTCTTCATTTCATAACTTTTCTCTTGCTTGAGCTGCTTCCTCTACTCTATGTTTAGTTTAGAGTTTCTATTCAATCAGACTTCAGCCATGATATCACATATTGCCAGGGTTAAAAGAATTTGCCACAAGTTCTTTAGAATCAGCACTGCAACACCTGTAGCGTAAAGTACATGTTGCTCAAAGCTGTTTCTTTAAGCACTGGGTCATCTAACACAGTGGTCCTCAACCCCCGGGCCGCAGACCAGCACTGGTCCGTGGGTCAATTGGTACCGGGCCGCACAGAAAGAATACATAACACATTATTTCCGTTTTATTAATTAATCTGATTCTGAACGATGTTTTATTTTGGAAAATTCCCGGATTTTCTCCTCCACATCTGTCTATGACTCACTCTTGATGTAGGTCATGATGCCTCGGTCACACGTCTTACCTCCATCCACTACCTTCTTAAAGGGGCTCCGGCCGCTAACACATAATACATTATTGCTAAATTCAAACCCCCAAGAGAGAAAAATGAACAAAAAACAACAGTGGATTCACAATTATTATTATATTTAGAAAATATTAGTTTTTTGCCGGTTGTATTATTTTAATTTGTTGTATTTATTACCATAAGATTGGCGTTTTAATTGTGTTTCAGAGTGCGCACTAGTCAGAGCTCTCAAACCACATCTGCAGCTAAAATATATTTATGTGGATTTAATAGCTGTTTTTTTTTTTTTTTATTTCACAATGGCTGACCGAGGAGAAGAAATTGATTTGTTCACAGACAGACTTCAACATAAGTTAGACAAAACTGTTGTTGCACTTTTTTATGAACCATTTATACTTTTGCATTTTTTTCCCTGTAAAATTTGCACAAAAACAAACAATTTGCCTTTATTTTGAATAACTAGGAAAACCATAATGCAAGGAAACCCTGGGGTGATGTGATAAACTGAATATAGATACTTGTCCTAGAGATGATGTATGTGGAGGTGCAGTCGTGGCTCCAGTGAAAGGAGATGTGTTGAATTGTGTTCTTTCGGTTTCTTGCTTTAGTGATGATGTTCATTCTGACTGTATGAGATCCTGTGTGTGATGCAGCGCTCTGTTCTACTGCACTTCTCTATAATACTGATGGTTTTTATAGATGTGGTGGGATTAAGGGGTGTATTGATTCAGGATTTGTTGAAAGATTTATGACCAAACTTTTGATGTCACCCATATGAGGATGGGTTCCCCTTTGAGTCTGGTTCCTCTCAAGGTTTCTTCCTCATATCATCTAAGGGAGTTTTTCCTTGCCACTGTCGCCACGGCTGCTCATCAGGGATAAACGCACACCATTCACCTTCACTGTTGTTTTCTGTAAAGCTGCTTTGAGACAATGTCTGTTGTGAAAAGCGCTATACAAATAAACTTGACTTGACTTGACTTGATTTAGCAGAAGGAAGTTAACAAGCATCCACTGTCTGATGTCCTGTACACAATGCTTATCATTGTTAAGCTAAAATGTACAATCATGTATTTTCAGCATAGCAATGGAAGATAAAACCATGTTTAGATATAATTTCACCCGTAAATCTCTTGTAAATCTTGTGCTAGCCTCCAGCATTTTTTATCCGCATTCAAGCCGGGATTAATTGGTGTGTTATATGTTGAATGTGTCTCGATAAAAACACCTTGTGACAATAAATTGTCAATAACTGGAGCAATGCCAACATTCTTCTCTTTTGACAATAGATAATGTTTAACAAAAAACTGATACGGTTTTACCTGGATTAAACCTGCCTCGTCTTTGTGAGAGGCCCATAATTTAGGGTTAACTCTACCTAAATTTGGCTCATCAGGCAGGACCTCTGTACTACCCTGGAAGAAATCTGGTAGGGTCTCTGGCTCAGTTGAGAGCATGAGGACGGAAGGAAAAGACATTGGTTTCAAAAAACAGAATTTCCATTCCCATTTTATGCATCATATCACTTCCTAAAAGGTTTAAAGGCGAGTTTGAAATTATTTTAAAACTATGATAAAAATTTGTACCAGTCGGTGTCACCACAGGCAAAAGGTGAGTTACAGGACATGAAATTGGAACTCTATCTATTCCCTAATAGATGAACTTCCCCTTTCTCTTAGGACCTCCCTCTTGAGTTTTGTGCTGAGGCTGGAAAGCACCACTTCCTGTTGCAACAAAAAGCATAAAAGGTTAACTAAACCTGGAGCAGAGTAGAAACCTCTAGCAGCATCTAAATTTCTAGGAAAAATGTGACAATTTCACTCGATCATGCCAAATGATCCAAATAAAGATTAGTCCAATAACTGGCACTATTCCAATACATCCAATCTTTGGGGTTTTTCTTCTGGCAATAAGCTTGAGATGTCATGACCCAACTTCTTTACACAGAACAAAGAACAGACACACAACACTAGGCACCAGGGGGATGGTAGTCTTCAAACAAAAAAGTAATTAAATCTCTCCAATTGGATCACAAATTTTGTAAGTTAGGAGAAAAAATTTACTATAAAGCCAAAACAGAATTGTAGTCTTTACAATATTCCCCTTTTTTTTTATTATTTATTTGATTTATTTATTTATCTATTTTTTTTAGGCATATAAAAATTATCTTGGATTCTTTTGGATACTTCAGACAATATCGCTTATACAGTAAAACCCCGTTGGATGAGCATAATTCATTCTTGAAAATTGCTCGGGTGTCCATTTGCTCGTACGTTCGAACTGATTTTCCCCATAAGAATGAATGTAAAAGTGATTTCATCCGTTCTGAGACCTCATTCAATCGCTTATTTCTGCACTTAAAAAGTATTTGTAGATTATTTTAACAAACAAATTTTGCAAATTACTGTAATGTAAACAGAATTTAACACTTAATCATGTGGTAGTGGTTGATTGCGAGTGTGAGACGCGCACCACGCTCGTAAACTTCTTGGTTTCAATGGTAACTCTATTTACTTTTGTTTTCACAGCACCATCACTGATTTTCTTGGGAGACATTTTTCAAGATTTCTAGTGAAATAAAAATATAACACTAAAAAAAGTTACGTTTTTGCTGCACTGAACAACGAGAGCGACCGAGTGATACGTCATCAATTAAGCGACTGATTGATGCTACCCTCGGCCGATAACGGGGAACCAGCAGCGTGGGTTTGCTCGTGCCTTCGAAATTTGCTCGTGAAATAGGGTAAAATTTTGGGAGCAAGGTTGCTCGTATCTCCGTTTGCTTGTAGTATTAGTTGCTCGTACAACAGGGTTTTACTATATTAGACAGACCGTAAAAACGTCTTCTAATCTTGCATCTTAAAGTCTAAGGTGAGGAAAACATTGTTGCGACGGATTTATCCCACCAAAGGAAACTATCAATAATGAACTGAACAAACAACATAGGAATGTGTTTAGAGAACCAGTGTGAGGCCCATCTTAACTCTAACACCTAATAAACCGGGATTTGCAGCAGTGGATGTGTTTGTGACTCATTATTACAATAAATGTGTAAGTACTGCATTTTTATATGCATGTTGTTGTTGTGTACTGCTTATACAAATTCAGTAAATACATTCGTTATACATTTTCCATTGAAAAACAGTGAAAAACAGTAGGCTTAGACCTTTAGAATGATGTATAGTTAGTCATGTTACTCTTCTCCCTTATTATTTAATCTATTGCTAAACATTAACACCTAAGTACACTGGGATATCAGTTGCTCTGGCCTGGCGCTGAGGGCTAAGAAATTAACAGTAGACAGTGGTGGCCATGTCATCACTGCTTCCACAATACTCTTACTCTTACTTTACCCCTTGTCTGTAGATGACGTTACAAAGAAAGGTGGTTGAGGTTTTGTTGAAAATTCACATTTTTCTGCCTTAACGACAAGTTAATGTTGCAGGAGGTGGCCTAGGATAAGGCATATGTGTTGGATGTGGCAGTCATAGGTAGTAGATGTTGTCGATGTATACAATGACACAAGAGTTCAACAGTTTCCGAAAGATCTCTTCTTATCTGCTGCAAGGGCTTCGTTAATATACTCCTTAATGGCTTTTTTTTCTGGCACCAACAAGAGGTAAACACAGCACCGGGGAGGAGCAAGGTTAGGAAGGAGATCAACTGAACAGTCCCATGGGCTGTGATCAAGACTCAGATGCAGACAGATTGGAATCCATTTTCAGTTTAATGGGAATCCGAGAAACACACAAATCCAAGAGACAGCATCATAGCAACAGGCTAAAGGTTAGAAAAGAAAAGATTTATGCATGCTGTGTGAACAGAATCAGGGGATCTCGAGTTACAGCCCACAATAGGGCAGGATGTATTGGAGGTCCTACAAGACAGTGTAAAATGTGGTCAGCTCCAATCGAGCTGCAGGAGAGCAGTCCTGACCCTGCTGCTAAAAAAAGTGAGACCTGACCCACCTGAAGAACTGGCACCCAGTGTCACTACTGTGCACTGACTGCAAGCTGCTGTCAAAAGTATTAGCTTTGAGACTGTCAAAGGTGATGCAGCAGCTCATTCACCATGACCAGACGCACTGTGTGCCTTCCAGGTCGATTTTTGATAACGTATACTTAATTTGTGACATTTTGGACGTCTCCAGGCTATTGGGCTTAAAACTGGTCTGATTTTCCTAGACCAGGAAAAGGCTTTTAACTGGGTTTAGCATGAATACTTGTGGAAGGTGCTGGAAAGCTTTGGGTTGAACCCTGGTTTCATAGCCATGATCAAGGTGTTGTTCAGTGAAATTGAGAGTGTACTGAAGGTTAATGGTGGTTTATGTGCTTCTTTTAGAGTGTACAGAGGTATAAGACAAGACTGTTCACTGTCAGGAATGCTGTACACTCTAGCTATTGAACCTCCTTTAATCACTCTAAGAAATCGTCTTTCTGGTTTTAATATTCCACACTCTAATTCTTTACTTTACCTGTTAGCATATGCAGATGACTTGGCTGTTATGGTGTGATCCCAGTCTGATGTAAATATCTTAATTGATGTTTTAAATGACTTTGATTTTTAACTGGAGAGTTAACTGGAGAAAAGCGAAACAGTTTTATTTGGGGAGTGAGGAGGTGGGGAGCCAACTTTTCCAGGAGGTCTGGTGAGGAAAAGAGGTGCTTTTAAATACTTGGGTGTCTACCTTGGAAGTAACAAGTTTTTAAGTAAAAACTGAAAAGGCATTGTAGAGCACATCAAGAGCAGACTGATCTAGGTGGAAGCGGCTGGTTCTAAAGATGTCCTACAGGGGGCTGGCATGTGTGGCTCCGCTGGCAAACATGCTAGCAAACATCCAGGCCCTGCTCATGGACATTTTCTGGGATGGTCTGCACTGGACTGTGCAGAATGTCTAGACATCTCCAGTGTGACCACCCCCACACTGTCCAGAGCTTTGATTTCCTCTTAGATCGTCACACTCCAGGAGCTGGTGAACGTCACAGGGACAGATCTGTCACGAGAGGAGGACCTGGCAGCACGTATAGGACTCTGGTTCCTGCGCGTCGCTAACCAGCTCCTACATTGCTGGAGGTTCACACTAACAACGGAGGAGCATGAGCTGAAGGAATACAGCATCAGAGAGATCGGCTCTAGAGAGGAGTAACCCTTTCCCCAGCTGGACATAGCTCCTGAACTCGATGGGTACGAAGGTCCCTTGCTGGAGTGCAGGGGTGAAGGGGAAATTAACTTTGGGACAGTGACGGAGAAGCTGCTCTACAGGGCAGTGTTTTTAAATAAGTGTGAGGGTGGACACCCAGTGAAGAAATGTTCTTGGTTTTAATGATGATATTAAACCAGAGTGGAGAAACTGTACAAACCACTGTTGACCAAAAAAGCTGCCGACCACCAGTGAAGGATTTTACACCGCATTATCTCTGTGAACTCTTTTATTTTGAACCCTGATGTTTTACAGCACTGTTCACCAAGAAAATTTGTTTGTCATGCTTTTATTCACTGCTCCAGGTTACAGTCATTGTTTGAGCTTTATTTATTATTATTATTTATGCTTATTTAATGTTATTTATCTATTTATTTATTTATTTATTTATTTATTTATTTATCTTTTTAAATCCTAACCCTAACCCTTTCTCTCTCTTTCCATCTCTCTTCCTACTTTCTTTCTGTCTCTCTCCCCTCAGGGTTTGGATGAAAGTGATGGATGTAAGAAAGGTAAGCCGAATAATATTCATTTGATCATCATCTATCATCAAAAAGGGTGGATGGAAGCAGGTGGGTCAGATAAGGGGGCCACATAATTCAACCTAATTAAAAAAAAGCTATTTAGTATTATAATATTTACTTAAACTGAGAGGAGCAAACACCTTGTTTACTTGAACAGGCAAAAGGGAATAGCAAACCCAATAGCAGAATTAATTATCTTACAGGAGGGAACTGAAAAACTTGAGAAAATAGCTATGTAGAGTCTAGCACATAAGAAAGACTAGAATACAGCACCCAGTTTTAAATCACCAATACCAGTTTTATCTTGGCCTCACAAGTGAGCATTTATTGCGCAGCAAATTTCCCTTTAATAGAGTCAAGGGCAGGTGAGACTGGTTTAGATGACAGGCTGCTACTGTCTCCCTCTGGTGGCCAAAGCTGACCTGGAAACAAACCAGCTCCAGGCCTGGGCATTAAAAATTATTATAGCAGAAGGAGTCTCAACAGTCGGCGCTTTGTAAAAGTCATAATGCACTGTGAAGCCTTTCAAATGGATAAATTAATGGTTCCATTTGCTAAAAATCATAACAGAAACTAATTTGTCTTATAAAAATATTTAAATATACTTATAAACCGTTAAACTCTGCATTGTACAAATGTAAGACGTATTGCTCATTGTTATATTAAACATTGTTTATTGGCAGATGGTATAGCCAGACTAACACTCTGATCCTTCTGTTACACAGTATACATTTATTACATTTGTACATTGGGGATGGTAAACATTTGGGGGTGTGGTTAACATTGGGGGGGGGGGGGTGTTTAACATTTGGGGGTGTGGTTAACATTATGTGTGGTTGAGTTAAGCCAGCATGACTAAAGGTTCTCTGTCTGTTCTTCCTTAGTCTCCTCCCACATCTCCATCTTTTAAAGCTCCAGAATCTTTATGCCAGGCCAGTAAGTGCATGTGTGTGTGTGGGGGGGGGGGGGGGGGGGGGTGTCTGTGTGGGGGGGTGTTAATCACATGGCTCTCCTCCTGTCCTGTACTGTAGTGGGTTTGGGAAGCCCAGAGTTACTAAAGGAGTTAAAGCAGCCACACACACTGAAACCTGTTCACACACACACTGGCCTCACTACTGTGTTTTGTGGCCGTGGAAGACCTGTGAGTTTATCTTTCTCTCTCTCTCACTCACACACACACACACACACACACACACACACACACACACACACACATCAGAGTGTACAATAACTGTTGTGTTTTTCTCTGTAGAATACTGCTGCAGTAAGGCAATCACAGACTCCACCCCCAGAGCTCTCCACCAATCAGCACACATCAAAGGGGCACCATTTTTCCAGTGGCACACAGAATTAGGGCCATCAGTGTTTTGCCCCGTCCCCCGGCTAAAATTTGTAAAGTGGGCATGTCTTGTTCAGTATATTTATGCATGACATTGATTGCTGCTTTCTGCAAACCACTGCCATGATAACACACTTGTAGTGTGTGTGTGTGTGTGTGTGTGTGTGTGTGTGTGTGTGTGTGTGTGTGTGTGTGTGTGTGTGTTTGTGTTTGTAAGCTGTCAGGCTAATGTGTTTGAATAAATGTGTGTTATGATTTCACTGTACAAATAAAATTTCAGAAACTACAGAGTATGGTGAGTCAGTACTGTGTGTGTGTGTGTGTGTGTGTGTGTGTGTGTGTGTGTGTGTGTGTGTGTGTCTGTCTGTCTGTCTGTCTGTCTGTCTGTCTGTGTCTGTGTGTCTCTCTCTCTCTCTCTCTCTCTCTCTCATACACATGCACATATGCACTTCCTCTTTCACTGCCAAACACACACACCAACACCTACTGACACCCCCCCCCCACACACACACCAATGCCTACTAATCCCCCCCTCCACACACACACACACACACACACACACACAGACACACACAGACACACACATCAACACCTACTGATCCAACACATACACACACCAATGCCTAATGATTCCCCCCCCAACACACACATCAACACCCACTGACAAGCCCCCAACCAACCCCCCCCCCCCCCACACACACACACACACCCACACACAAAGACCCCAATTAATCCCACACACACACATCAACACCTACTGACCCCACATGCACACACCAACACCTACTGACCCCCTCACACCAACTGACCCCCCCCCCCACACACTGACATTAATTGACCCCCTCCACAAACATACACCTACACTAACCCAACATGCTCACCAACACCGACTTACCCCCCACACAAACACACACATCTACTGATTCCCCCACACACCAAGTAACCCCCAGCACATGCACCAACACACGCTAACACACATAAAAAACTAATACACACTAACACACCGCCATAACACACTCACACACCAGTGACTCAAGATCAGATGAAACCCACAAACCCAATTAGAATGAACCAAATGACACGACCCCTGAGAGTGAAGTATCTGAGCTACTGGGAATCTCAAAGCAGCTCCAGAGTAAAATGGAGTGTTGTGTGGCCCTGAACAGACACTGCAGCGTGGCAGAGAACCTGAGCACGGTGTCTGATCACAAACTGGGACACACCTTGATGAAGTAGAAACTGGGTGGACACGTCTGGCCGTGGGGACAGACGGGGAGACACATACAGTCCTGTCTGCCCCGAGAGCAGAGACTCTGCCAGCAGTGTTTACTGAACACAGTAGAGGCAGAACTGCACTTCCTCACTGAACGCACCAAATACAACCACATTCAAACCCAATTCTTCACCAACATCAAACAAATCATCCTAACCCTATTATTATACCTGTTATTATAGTTATACTATAGTATATTATATTTATAGTTTATTATTTTTGTTATTTCTGGTTTCTGTTATTTGTCATGCAATAAAGCAACCTTTGAATCTTGACTCTTGAATGATACATTGTACTGCAGTACAAATGTCACAGAGATTAGTTCACTGCAAACACGAGTGTGTGTGTGGAAGGAGAATAAACATTTTAGCACAGAGAGAGAATAGTGTAAGAGAGAGAGAGTGAGTGTGTGTGTCGTACGTCTTTGTATGTATGTGTGTCAGTTTGATGATGAGACCACTTTTGCAGCAATACTTCCTGGTTGCAGCCATGTTAACTCTGCTTCTATTCCTCACCTCACTTTGGCTACGTAAGTACTCTCTCTCTCTCTCTCTCTCTCTCTCTCTCTCTCTCTCTCTCTCTCTCTTACACATAAACACACACACACACATGCCTCTCTGTACATGAAAATCTTTGTGTGTGTGTGTGTGTGTGTGTGTGTGTGTGTGTGTGTGTGTGTGTGTGTGTGTGTGTCTGTGTCTGTGTCTGTGTGTGTTTGTGTGTGTGTCTGATTACTTGCACAGCTCAGGGAATGATACCTGATTGTGAATCATCGTGGCTCCCATGTCTTACTGATCCCAACAGCAAAGTAAGGACACACACAAACACACACACACACACACACACACACACACACACACACACACACACACACACACATATGTACTTGCAGGTTGTTTTTGCATGTTAATTTTATAAAAGATAAGTCCCACCCCTATCTTTCCCACCACAGGTAACTACAGTGGTGTTTGCAGGAAGTGATGTGGACAATGATGACATCATTAGAGGTGATGTAATTTCCTCTTACACTGTTGTGATACCCGACTGCCCTGGACAACATTTCCATGTGTCCCACCTTCTTAAGTATTTAGACTCCGCCCTCAGCCCCACCTCTGATGTGCTATTGGAACCTTACCTGCTCTGCTGGGAGGAGCTAATCAAGTAACATCAACTTCTTAATACTGATTTAGTGAATTCTATTAGTCAATGGATGTGAGCAGTTTCATTTAGCAAACCTGTACTCACACACACACAAAACACACACTTTTTTGCAGGTTTATGGAGGCACTTGGTCCTCTGGTTGGTTTTTTCACCTACAAAGTTCAAGAGAAAATCACTCTTATTCGCCAGCTGGCTGAGGAGGATTTTGCAAAACACAGACTACTGACTCCGCCCCTTAACAACTCCACACTTCTAACTCGCAATTCCCCAGGCCCCGCCTACCATTCTGTTCGCTCCATGTTGGACACAGAGCTTCGGATGGGCACGATCAGTTTCAACAGACAGACACCTTCAGGCAGTCGTACTTTGCTCCGCCTCCATCGATCACTGCTGTGGCTGCAGCTGTTGCTGATGAAGCTGTGGATGGAGCCTGGTCCTGTGAGGAGAAACCTGGGTGAGGTGTGTGAAGAAGCTTACAGTGAGTCGTTAGCACCGTATCATCCATGGCTGCTACAGAGGGTCGCACGACTGGCCTTTAAAGCCATGCCTGAACACTCTGTACTGCTCAGCATGGTGTGTGTGAACACACACGAGGAGGCCGAACCAATCATTCGCATCATTGTCACAGCGATCGGTGAGCTGCGGCGCAGAACTCACAACGAGCTGGAGAAAA
>NC_139592.1:24281518-24301518 GCF_946808225.1 Silurus aristotelis
GTTTACCTCTCTGGCTCTCTCTCCGTGCATACTGTTTGTACCGCTAGCGTGGTTAGCTACAGCCTCAAAGCAAGCGTAAAAGATGTTTAGCTCATCTGCCAGAGAAGGGTCCGCATTCCCCATTCTAGAAGATGGTGTTCTATAGTCCGTGATGTTCCTTAGTCCCTGCCACAGGTTCCTAGAGCCACCATGTTGGAACTGTGACTCCAGTTTCCTCCCGTAGCGCCGCTTTGCATCCTTCACCGCTCTGCGCACACTGTAAAATGCAGCCTTGTACTCCTCCATGTCCCCGGTGACGAGCCCCGTGTTGTACGCAGTGGAGCGGGATCTCAGAGCGTTGCGGATGGTTTTATCCACCCACGGCTTCTAGTTGGGAAACGTTCTGATGGTGGTTTTCTGCACCGTATCATCCGCAATGAATCCCACAACCGCTTCTGTAACCATGTTGACGTCATAAGAGCTGCGCCTGAACATGTCCCAGTCTGCGTCATCAAAAGTGTCCTGCAGAGCGGCCACCAATTGGTCTGTCCAGCGCGTGACCTCCCACTGTACCGGAGCTTCCTGTTTCAGCCTTTGTTTGTATACAGGCATGAGGAAGATGGCGGCATGGTCCGATTTCCCGAACGGTGGATGTGATTGTGCTTTGTAGCTGTTCTTAAATGTTGTGTAACAGTGGTCCAGTGTCCTTTCAGGTGATGTGCTGCTGAAAGTTTGGTAGTGCGTGCTTAACGTTGGAGAGAGAGAGAGAGAGAGAGAGAGAGAGAGAGAGAGAGCGCGCGAGAGAGAGAGAGAGAGAGAGAGAGTTTCAGTTCAGGTTTAGTTCAGTGTGTTAAGGATCCTGGTCGCTTAAGGGTAAAAACTGTTGCACAGTCTGGATGTGAGGCCCGAAAGCTTTGGAACCTCTTTCTTGACTCTCACTTGAAGAGTGTGTGTGAGGTGTGTGTGTGTGTGTGTGTGTGTGTGTGTGTGTGTGTGTGTGTGTGTGTGTGTGTGTGTGTGTGTGAGGGGTGTGTGGGGTCTTTCCTCAGCCTTCTCAGGAAGTAGAGGCGCTGCTGGGCCCTTGGTGATGGAGCTTGTGTCGAGTGACCAGGTGAAGTTCTCCAACAGGTGAACACCAAGGAATTGACCTCCACAGAGGATCCATTGATGATCAGTGGAGAATGGCCGCTCTGTGATCTCTTAAAGTCAACAAACATTTTAGTTTTGTCAACATTTAGAGACAGGTTGTTGCTCCACACCAGGCTGTTAACTATAACCTCCTCTCTGTATGCCGACTCGTCGTTCTTACTGATGAGACACACCACAGTCGTGGCATTAGAATTCGTACATATGTGTCCTTATTGTCCAGATGGGTGAGGGCTAGATGCAGAGTCGCTGGTGATGTCATCCTCCATGGAACGGCTTGGTAGGTATGCAAACTGCATGGGGTCCAGTGAGGGTGGCAGCTGGGTCTTGATGTGCCTCATGGCGAGCCTCTCGAATCACTTCATCACGATGGGTGAAAATGCGACAGTATGATAGTCATTGAGGCAAGAGACTGTAGACTTCTTCGGCATGGGGACAATGGTTGTTGTCTTGAGGCATTCAGAAACAACTGCACTGCTCAGGGAGATGTTGAAGATGCCGGTGAAAGTCTGCTAGCTGTTCTTCACATTCCCTGAGCATTCTGCCAGGAACCTTGTCTGGTCCGGCAGACTTGTGTGGGTTAACTCGGCATAGAGTTTTCCTCACTTTAGCTGTGGATAGACAGAGCACCTGATCTCTGGAAGGAGTGGTGGTCTTTCTTGCCACTACATTTTTCTGCACCTCAAGGTAGAAGGTAAAAGTCATTCAGCGCATCTGGGAGGGAGGCGTCACTGTCAAAGACAGGTAACGTTGTCTTGTAGTTTGTGATCGCCTGAATGCCCTGCCACATGCCACCGGGTGTGTCCATTGTCATGGAAGTGACTGTGGATTACTTTGGCATGTGCGGTTTTTGCCTCTCTGATGGCATGGGAAAGTTTGGCCCTTGCTGTTTTTAAGGCCGTCTTGTCCCCTGCTTCTAAGGCGTAGTCTCTAGACTTTAGTAGCGCACGCACTTTTGCGGTCATTCACGCCTTCTGGTTGGAGCGTGTGGTGATGCTCAATGCACTTGCTGATGTTGCTGGTCACTGATGATGTGAACTCCTCCAAGTTGATGAAATGGCTGTTGGTTGCAGCCTCCCTAAACATGTACCAGTCAGTGCATGCAAAGCAGTCCTGAAGAGCAGAGATGGCACCTGCTGGCCAGCTTCTCTCCTGTATCAACCTGGTTTGAACGTCTGCTGAGTGGTTTGTATGCTGGGATCAGCATAAAAGAGATGTGGTCCGAGTAGCCGAAGTGGGGGCGGGGCTTCACCCGGGCATGCACCGGACGTTTTGCATAACAACATCCAGCGTGTTTTCTCCTCTGGTTGCAAAGTCCACATTCTAATGAAATTTAGGGAGCACAGTCCTGAGATTTGCATGATTGAAATCTCCAGCGATAATAAAACAGTCCATCAGGGTGTGTGTTCTGCAGTTTGCTAATGGGCCTGGAGAGTACACAGAGGGCTTCTTTAGCAATAGTGCTAGGTGGCATGTACAGTCTGAGTATGATAACAGTGTTGAATTCCATGAGTAAATAAAAATTTCTACATATTACAACCTAATAGGTTGATGTAAACACACAGTCCACCGCTGTGAGTCTTACCAGACAGAGCTCCATTTCTGTCAGCGCAAAACGCGACTAACCCGTTCAGCTGAATGACTCATGCCATGTGTCTTGCTGGAGTCTGATGTAGTCCAATTCATAGTCCAGGAAGCAGACATTTGCTAGCAGGATGGATGGTACAGCAGACCGGCTAGGGTTAGCCTTTAGCCTAGCACTAGCCCCAAATCACTTTTCATGCTTCAACTTTCTCATGTACCGCTTTTGATGCCCTCTCCTCCGTCTGTCCTCCTTTCTGTGTTTCTGGAGTGTTTGGTGATGGTACACACAGACATCGGTTGTTTCAATGTCCATAAGTGGTGCAAGATTGGATACAAAATAAAAAGAGTACCATTTTGGATCCAGAGCAACCGCTTCTAGATACTGCCATCTTGGATTTGGTGGTCTGAGATTGAGATGGATGTGGCATAGTACCCCACTTAAGGTACAGCATCTGAAGCACCCAGAATTCCACCTGGCCTAGAACAAAGAGCCACATCCATAACAGAGCCACGGTATAGTTTACCCCTTTGAAGCCAGATGGCAGATTAACAAGAAGGAAGAGAGGTTACTGTTGTCCTTCACAAAGCAGGAAGGCTGAACAACATTCTCAGGAGAACAGGAAGGCTTCCTGGGAGGAAGGAGGGGTGATTCCACATGGTGCTGACTGTCTCAAGCTACAACTTATGTTTCAAAAACCTTTTCTTCAGTGCTGTCAACTCTCAAGTCAGCCCTATTATGCCTGAAGGGCTTAATCTCAAGCTTGCCGTTTTTTAACATATCCAGTACGATGGATGCACGTGCAGATAAACAAATAAACAACTAAGATTAACAAAGAAGCAAAATTAAATAAACAACTAAAACAACTAAGCAGAGAGCAAGGAATTCTAATGACCAGGATATGACCTAAGACAGAAAAATTCCAAACAACAAAAAGAAAAAATACAGAAGCAAAACTAATACTAGACTAATAATAATAATCTCTATATAATACTATGTTAGGAGGAAAAAGGTATATTTGGAAACCTAAAATGTTTTGTAATTACTCAACACTGCAGTCAGTAAATAAAGTACAACATGAAAATATTTTTATATTTAACAAATATAGTTCAAATAATATATTACTAATAATAATGTTAATAATAATAACCATATCATTATTATTATTATTATTATTATTCGTATTATTTTGTACAGTAGTTACTCTCTGTTCTACCACTGAAAAGACAACTGCTTTGTGTAAGTTTCTGTGTAATGTTATTGATATTGTGTGTGTGTGTGTGTGTGTGTGTGTGTGTGTGTGTGTGTGTGTGTGTGTGTGTGTGTGTGTGTGTGACCTATTTATATACCTTTGTTTTCTTCATCTCTTCACTGAGCAAATGTCAGAACAGCACATCTATAATCCTCTTTCATCCCCCCAGTAAAACAAATGAGTGTGTACCACCCCTACGACTGAGTACCACTACTAAGAAGGGACAGTCCATCACACTACTAAGGGGGACAACCCATCACACTACTAAGGGGGACAGCCCATCACACTACTAAGGGGGACAGTCCATCACACTACTAAGGGGGACAACCCATCACACTACTAAGGGGGACAGTCCATCACACTACTAAGGGGGACAGCCCATCACACTACTAAGGGGGACAGTCCATCACACTACTAAGGGGGACAACCCATCACACTACTAAGGGGGACAGTCCATCACACTACTAAGGGGGACAACCCATTACACTACTAAAGGGGACAATCCATCACACTACTAAGGGGGACAGCCAATCACACTACTGCGTGTCACCCCTAAGGGGCACAGCCTGTCACACAGGGGCTCAGCTAATCACATGACTGCGTACAAACCCTAAGAAACACAGCCAATCACACAACTGCATACCATCCCCACGGAGCACAGCCAATCACATGACTGCATACGGCCCAATAACATGGCTGCACTATGTGACAAAATGGTACAGTCTGCTGTAGGGTGTAAAGGGGTCATTTAAAAGAGACGAGGCTGAATGAGTACATCAAAGTGATATAATGGCATGTAAGTCCTTCCCTTAATGCCAACACACACACCTTATTTTCACCCTATGTGAAAACTTTGTATTTGTTTATTAGGAATACAGAGGAAGAAACGTTCACGCGGTGGGATATTTCATTGCAGGTGCGCGTGGAGCTGCTTCTTATTTCTACCATCTGTGATTTTACTGTAATCCGCATCTCTCTCTCTCTCTCTCTCTCTCTCTCTCTCTCTCTCTCTCTCTCTCTCATACACACACACACACACACACACACACACACACACTCAGTTATGTAAGAGCGCAGGACCCGGATGCACCATTACAGCTTTCTTTGCCGTTTCATAAAACCAAACAAAAAACCCTGATTCATCTACGCTGTATGTGTGTAAGAGCTTTATAAAGCATCCCCTGTGTGTGTGTGTGTATGTGTGTGTGTGTGTGAGAGAGAGAGAGAGAGAGAGAGAGAGAGAGAGAGAGAGAGAGAGAGAGAGAGAGACTCACCCCAGCTGCTTGCGGTTCGGCCCAGCAGCTCGTGTGTTCGGGGGTTCCAGAAGAATTCTTTCCATCCGCCAGACTCCTTCTTCTCCTCTTGCTTTGAGGACATGTTTCCGTTACGCCTGTGTGTATATTAGTTGGTAATAATATTTATTTGTTTTTACGCGTGCGTTTGTATGAGTGAGCGCTGCTACACCACACCGGGTTGTATGTGTGTGTGTGTGCGCGTACGCGCGTGCGATAATCCGGGTACGGTACTGCGGTAAAAGCGCACGACCGCGCAGCAGTGGCTCCGCCTCTTTCTCCGTGATTGACAAACTGAGCTCACCAATTGTGGCGCGTATTTTCATATATATATATATATATATATTTTTTTTTTTTTTTTTTTCACACAGGGCCATGTAGTTTTGGATTTAGTTTTCCCTCAATAATAAAAACCATCATTTAATAACTGCATGTTGTGTTCACTTGTGTTCTCTTTTACTAATATTTAAATTAGTTTGATGATCTGAAACATTAAAGTGTGACAAACATGCAACAAAAAAAAAGAAATTAGGAAGGGGCAAACACTTTTTCACACCACTATATACACACGTGTGAATATATAATATATAAATAATTACACGCCCCTTCCCACTCCCACACTCCCTGCGAAATCTGGTTCCTCTCAAGGTTTCTCCCTCATATTGTCTCAGAGAGTTTCCATTACCAAGCAGGTACAATAAAGAATGAATGATGAAGACGTAGGAAGAACGTTAGAGGCAATGGTGTAAGGTGGGATGATGTTGATATTAATTTCCTGGAACATTTCTCCATATTGCATTGTGATGAAGTCACCAGCCAGCGGTGATGTCACTATACTATGTGTGTGTGTGTGTGTGTGTGTGTGTGTGTGTGTGTGTGTGTGTGTGTGTGTGAGTTCATAGGGTTAAGTTGAAATTTAAATAAATTTTCCAGAAATAATAAAGTTAAATATTTCTCCTGGACCTTCAGCAAAGTGTCTACTCAGATTAATGCTGATGTAAATGTGAATGTTCAGGTGAGATTCCACATCACACTGCAGCAGAAAACGTGTTAAACCTAAAACAAATGTTTTTAGATATTAAGTCATTACATTTTTATTAAACTAATAATAAATATATATAACATTTGTAATAAATATTTAATTATTTCATCATTTCTTTTATGACTTCATGCCAAAGAAATTTTA
The DNA here is from genome assembly GCF_946808225.1 of Silurus aristotelis. NCBI lineage: Eukaryota > Metazoa > Chordata > Actinopteri > Siluriformes > Siluridae > Silurus > Silurus aristotelis. Next base: position 24,287,956 of record NC_139592.1, read on the forward strand.
TGTAGAAATGTTTTGTTCTGGTTTAAAAACAATTTCATTTGTCTTAACAGTGCAGACTTTTAGATTTTTATTTCACTCTGTCTCACTGTCACTCTGTCTCAATCTGTCTCTGTCTCACTCTCACTCTGTCTCACTCTCACCCTGTCTCACTGTCACTTTGTTTCAATCTGTCTCTGTTTTAATCTGTCTCTGTCTCACTCTCACTCTCTCACTCTCACCCTGTCTCACTGTCACTTTGTTTTAATCTGTCTCTGTCTCACTCTCACTGTCACTCTGTCTCAATCTGTCTCTGTCTCAATCTGCCTCTGTCTCACTCGCACCCTGTCTCACTGTCACTCTGTCTCAATCTGTCTGTCTCACTCTCACTCTGTCTCACTCTCACTCTGTCTCACTCTCACTCTGTCTCAATTTGTCTCTGTCTCACTCTGTCTCAATTTGTCTCTGTTTTGCTCTCACGCTGTCTCACTCTGTCTCAATCTGTCTCTGTCTTACTCTGTTTTACTCTGTATGAATTTACCTTGTTGTAAGACCTACCCATCATGCACTGAGATGGCTGTGGTGTGTGTAGCTCCACTGTCCAGTACAAGTCCAGTGGCACGTCTATTTGCAAAACTGTGTCCAGCTGCGTTAAGGCCGGAGACCATAAAGACGTTTGTTCTGAAACAATGCAATATTACCTAATAAACAATACATCTGACCTTCTAAACATTTAAACTCAGAACTTAAATCTCATCCAAACTGTCACACATACAGTACATTTACATCCAACACCTACAGATTGCAGTCAACTAAAACATGCCAGATTGCAGCTGGACAGGTAATTAATGTGACCACAACAACACACACATTTAAACACATCCATATCATTCATACTTCTGTAAAAGTTCAAATCTATTAAAACTCTTGATTTGATCAGCCTTTTTAACATTCATGTGTTCTCACAGTCAGTGTTCTGTGTGATCTGGTTTTCCCGGCTCAGATATATCGCCATCTTCACTTGACCGAGGATAAAATTAACCAGGTGGCACCTGAACCTGTGTTTCCTAATGTATTTAAAACCAAAAATAAAACGCTGAACAGTAAAATCAACATAAAAAGACCTTAAAATGCTTTGTAAAAACAGTGACTGCAATCTGGAGCAGTAAATAAAAGCATGAAAAACTTTTTCTCTCTGTGAACAAAAAGGACAGTCAGGTGTAACATCAGGGTTTAAAACAGAAATAAAAGAGTTCACAGAGATGATGCAGTGTAAAATCCTCCAGCGATCTCCAGCGGTGTAGGAACTGATTGACAACACGAAGGGACCTCAGTCTCATACGCGCTGCCAGGTCCTCTGCCCTTGACAAGTGATGTTCACAAGCTCCCGGACGGTCACGATGCCCGAGGAGATTAGAGTTCTGGACAATGCAGGAATGGTCACACTGGAGATGTCCAGTCACCCACCATTCAGCAATTTTTTCTGTCCATTAAAAACAAGGCTATGTCCAGCCCCAGTCCTTCAATTATGTGTAATAATCCACTGGCTGCTGCTCTCCATACTAAGTCTCTGGGTCCAGTGAGGAGTCTCTGGATGAACTAGAGGCGGAATGCTGCAGCTCTACTGGACAGCTCTACCAGCCCGTGCCCTTCTTTCTCTTTCAGCAGTTGAAGAACACTCTGAGGAATCCAGTGTAGATTGTCCCAGAAGAAATCCACCAGCAGGGCCTGGATGTTTGCCAGCAGGTTCAGTGGAGGATTAATGCAGGCTAGCTTGTGCTGGAGGGACGACACGGGAGAGATGACTTCTTAACGTGTTTAAAAGTGGTTCAATCACCAGAGAGTACAAGATACCTGAGAGGGAACAGCCCTGCCTGATCCCTCTGTACACTCTAAAAGAAGCACATAAACCACCATTAACCTTCAGTACACATTTTACATTTCACTGTACAGCACCTTGATCATGGCTATGAAACCAGGGTCCTGGTAAATGAGCTGCTCCATAACATTAGTCAGTCTCGAGGCTAATGTTTTTGAGAGTAGCTTGCAGTCAGTGCACAGTAGTGACACCGGGTGCCCAGAATATCTTGTAAAACTCGACAGGGAGACCATCTATATCGTGTTTTTACCTCTTATTGGAAACTTTAATGTCCCCCTGCATTGGTGTAGTGTCCGGTGTTTCCAGGCAGTTGCACTGCACATCTGTGCCTGAACCCCTTAGCTTATCTCATTAGTGCACGGCTTTCTGGGGCTGGTTTAGCTCCAGTGGGCTTCTGAGACAAAAATATTGTAGTCAAAGCCCGCAATACTAAATTTAAAAACAGCATTCAGCTCCTCCTTACCTTCTTTAAGAATAATGAATACCATCCTCCTAAATGACACCAAGTGTTTCACCAGTGGATTCTTACAGCCGAGGGGGATTTTTTTGAAGGGGGAGACTATTCGCCTGTACCGAGACAGCTCTTTACCAATAGCCTCGTCTGAGATAAAAGGAGGACATTAGACAACATAATCTTCTTCGCTGGGGAACTGGGGAGAAACCAATATTGCCACTAACCACTATTCCATTCTGGGTTAAATCTCTCACTTTTTTACTAAGCTGCTTTGTGACAATGTCTCTTGTGAAAAGCGCTATAGAAATAAACTTGACTTTATCAACATTGTTCACTACAGTGCCATTGTGGTGATACAATTCATTTGTTCATTTTGGAGGCAGATACAATGTTCTCATTGCCAACTGCTAAACAACATTCCTCTACAACTTAAACTTAAGTTAAACTTTCACACAACTTCGCGTTCGGATCCGCCATAGCCATGCAGACAAACCGGAAAAGGTAGGTATAGTTTGCAAATGAAACACTTACCGATCAAGTCAAGAGTCAAGTCAAAAAGAATCTATTGTCTTTTCAACCATATATAGCTGGCGTAGTACACAGTGAAATGAAACAACGTTCCTCCTGAACCCTGTGCTACAACAACAATCACAGAAAACAGGGTTAGGGACTAGTAAGCGTCCTCGCCACATAAAGTGCATGTGTGCAACCTGGTGCAAACAGTGCAAAGACAACACAAGACAGTGCAAGACAACACAAGACAGTGCAAGACAAATACACAAAACACAAAATACAAAATAGCTCTGCCAGTAAACCTGTTGTAGAGAGACAAAGTGAACAGTAGCAAAAATGTAAACAAAATGTTGTGCAAAGAGCAAATAGCAGCAGTCCAGAAAATATCTGCAAAAACGGCATGTAAACAGTTTATGGTAATGAAATGATGTAATATGAGTGGTACTAAAGACAGTGTGCGACGTGAGTACGAGTGTGTGTTGAGTCCGGGTTGTACAGATCATCATTGAATGACAAGACACCTGTCATTCAAGATATAAAGGAAATACAACTGTTTCTCCTTGTTTGCTAGTGTTTACTTCTGTTATTTTCTTATATTCAAAGTTGCACTAATTGAAATAAAAAATAGTTTCAACGGAGTAAACGGAGACCTTTACACATGTACAAGAAACGAAGTTATAAGATTTCATACTTCCTGTATATGTTGAATGACAGGTGTCTCGTCCAATGATCGGTAAGTATTTCATTCACAAACTATACCTACCTTTTCCGGTTTGTCTGAATTGTCGTTGTGTTTTCAGATTTGTTCATTTGTTTTTGCATTTGTTATTTTGTTTACCGATTTGTTAGAGTTTTCTTTGTTAATTTGTTTTCTGATTTGTTATTGTGTTTTGCACTTCTCAGCCACCGTAGTTCTTGCGAGATATCCACACTGCAAGTTCAACTGTTCCTATTAAGTAGTTTAGGAGACACAATATTCTCCTTTCTGAGACTTTGTACTTCAGTCAGCCATAAACACCTTCTCAGAGAACTTTAAGTTTTAGGAACCAGCACTTAATCAATGTAAAAAGACCATGTAATCTTCTTCATTTTAAGAACAGATGATCCAAGTGCTCTTTTTCCCCACAGAACCTGCAGTCCACCTTCACTGCTGGATTGAGGTGGGCCACATGTCCGTCTGTAGCTATTGCCCTGTGAATGATCCTCCACTGCAGGTCATCAGTACGCTTCTCTACAGGGGGGTTTATACAGGGTCCTCCACCTGTCCCGCACCAGAAAGTCTGGTTTCAACATCTCTGGCCACCCTGAGGCTTTTTGTCTCTTTAAAGAGTCTTGTGCAGGACCTTTACTGTGAAGTGGTACATCGCTTTCTTTGTCATGTCCTTGAAGAGACGTGTCTGTGGTGTTTTAAAGGACAGGATGGAGTCTGAGGTTTCTGCTTCCCCCCCTCACATATGGCTGGGAAGATTTTCAGTCCTAAGAACTCAGTGTCCTCCTCCATGTCCTGTGTGGGTCTGTGGTGCTCTCTGATGCAGGTCCTGTGACTACCTGGTAATGAGCTGTAGAGTTCTTTATTCAGCTTTGTGACCAGACGTAAGGATCTCAGTCCAGTCACCTCGTTCAGTTCTTTGGCTGATTTCCAGCCTCCCTCACTCCTCACCCAGTAGATGCACATGCACATGTACATGTACATATTCTATATATTTGTAAAAAGGGGTAAGTTCAGAGAGGTTTATCTTTATAAGTTCCATTAGAAACAGGTGTTTGTGAAGGTTGAGGTTACCTGCTCACCTCAGAATAGTGTTTGCAGTCTTTTTCCACACCATGTCTTTGCTGTATAGAAGCCTCTGTGCAGCTTGTTTTCTGAACGCACTGATTCTGCTCCTCATAATTTTTTATTAAGTTTATATTATATTATAATCCATAATTTAATATTGACTTTTTCCACCTCCCACCATTGACTCAGATTTTCAAAAAGTGTCTTTTTCAGTTTCCAGTTTGTAAAACACTCACTGGTTCCACACTGGAGAAAGGAGACAGGCAATGGTACACTAGTTTGCCAGTCGCGGTTCTACCTGCCTTCCTCCAGCACCTGCCCGTCTCATTCATAGATCAGCACGCTTTCTCTCTTTAGCACCCGCCCGTACTCAGTCACCATTTGGCTATCCTTCAGCTCTTCTTTCTGCTTGGTGGTGCTCTCCCACCTCTCTCTTCTTACTGCTCAGACTTCCGTGGGTTAACTCTGCATAGAGATTACCTCACTTCAGCTGTGGTTAGACAGAGCACCTGGTCACTGGGAGCAGGGATGGTCTTCCTCGCCTCCATGTTGTTCTTTACCTCAAACTGGGCATAGAAGTCTTTCAGCGCATCTGGGGGGGAGGTTTCACGGTCATAAGCAGGTGAAGTTTCTTGTAGTTCTTGATCGCCTGGATTCCCTACCACATGCGCCGGGTGTGTCCGCTGTCCTGGAAGTGGCTGTGGATTTTCAGCATGTGCACTTTTTCGGTCATCCACGGCTTCTGGTTGGAGCGTGTGGTGATGGTCTTGGAGACGCTCACGTCATCAAAGCACTTGCTGTTGTTGCTGGTCACTGATAATGGAAACCATGTTGGTTGCAGCCTCCCTAAATGTGTCCCAGTCAGTGCTCTGAGTAGCCAAGGTGGGGGCGGGGCTCCGCACGATCCAGCATGTTTGCTCCTCTCATTGCAAAATCCACATGCAGATTAAGTTTAGGGAGCACAGTCCTGAGATTCGCATGGTTGAAATCTCCGGCAATAATAACAATCCATCATGGTGAGCATTCTGCAAGTCGCTAATAGCGCCATAGAGTTCACACAGTGCCTCCGCAGCATTAGCGCTGAGGGGAATGTTCACTCCAACAATGAAAACAGAGGTTAATTCCCATTATAAATATAATGGCCTGCATCGTACAGTCATGAACTCCACTAGCGATGAGCAGTAGCGTGAGACAAGCACAGAGTTCTTGCACAATTCCATGTTGATATAAATGCACACGCCACCACCCCGAGTCACCGCACAGAGCTGCATTTCTGTCGGCACGACACAGTTAGTCCGTCTATTCAATTTAATTTAATTCATGTTTATTTGTATTGCGCTTTTAATAATAAACATTGTCTCAGAACTGCTTTACACAGATAATGTGTTGATAAAAATTAATATGTTGTTTATAAGTGTAAGTTTGTCCCTGATGAGCAAGCCGGTGGAGACTGTAGTGAAGGAAAAACTCCCCGAGATGGCATAAGTAAGAAACATTGGGAGGAACCAGACTCAAGAGGGAACCTCATCCTCATACTGTGGGTTGCACTGAATGTCCATTTATTACAGATAAACGATGTTGAGGTGCAGTGATGATGATGATCAGAAGCGAAAAGTAGTCCTGAGTCAGTGTAGCAGACTGCTGACATTAACTACAGTCCAAATTCATCCTCATAGTGCCTGTTCTTACTCCGGAATTTTATGGAACCACCCAACGCGTTGATGAGAAACCGTCCCAAGCTGCACAGAGTCGCCTCACATCGAAGAGAACACTATCCAGAGGCGGGCCTGGACGAAATGGGAAGATCGACAAAGGGAAGAGGGGCAGGAACAGTGGTCACTGGAACGTCAGGAGCATGTTTAACTCGACCAAGAGAGAGAGAGAGAGAGAGAGAGAGAGAGAGAGAGAGAGAGAGAGAGAGAGAGAGAGAGAGAAGAGGGTGACAGGAAGAGAAGGATATGGATTGGTAAGTGTCCTTATTGTTGTATGAAAGTTAATGTCACTGTGCAGTTTGGACTCCGGCAAGACTCACTGTAGCAGCAGAACTAAAAGGGAGAAGCAGAAGGAAACACAGACATGAGGATCTCTGGGATAAGAGACGACCCACCACACCACCATTAACAAACCTGAGTGAACGTGTGAGAGTGAGGAGACGACAGCATACAAATATCCCAGTTCACCAAACACTCCATATCCATGATCCTCCAGATCTGCTCCTTTACCTCACAAACACCTACTGACTAAAGACTCCACTAAATAAATATGTGTTCAGCCTCGACTTGAACACTGAGACTGTGTCTGAGTCCCGAACACTGATTGGAAGGTTGTTCCATAACTGTGGGGTTTATAAGAGAAACATCTGCCCCCTGCTGGAGTCTTCATTATTTGAGGTACCAACAAATAGCCTGCACCTTTTGATCTAAGTAGGTGTGAAGGATCATACTGGTACAGAAGTTCACTCAGATACTGCGGCGTGAGAGCGTTAAGTGCTTTATACGTCAGTAGTAGTATTTTATAATCAGTGTGAGATGTAATTGGGAGCAGTGTAGATGATTAAAACAGGGCTGATGTGCTCATATTTTCTAGATCTAGTGAGGACTCTTGCTGCTGCATTCTGAACTAACTGAAGCTTATTTCTGCACTTACTCCAACACCCAGACAGTAAAGCGTTACAGTAGTCTAATCTAGATGTTACAAAAGCATCTACTAGTTTTTCTGCATCCTGTAACGACATCATATTTCTAATTTTAGCAATATTTCTAAGGAGAAAGAAGGAGATCCTGGTGATATTATTCACATGAGACTCGAAGGAAAGACTCGGGTCAATAATCACACCAAGGTCTTTGACTGCTGTACACGCTGAAACAGAAACACCATCCAGAGATGCTACAGAATCAGAAAGTTTACTTCTAGCTGCATGTGGTCCTAGTAAAAGTACTTCTGTCTTATCTGAGTTGAGCAGAAGAAAGTTATCAATCATACACTTTCTAATATCCTTTACACATTTTAGTTAATGGTGTTGATGGTGTGTTGTGTGGATTTATATTACACACCTGCATACACTGCTTTATAATACCCAGTGATCACAACGAGTCATGGAGGAGTCATCCTCTGCCATCGGATTCTGCTAACTAACACAAGCACACACACACACACCAACCCACCCCCACCCACCCAAACCCACAGCTCACTGTTGCTATCAAAGGAAATGTGGTGTTTCATGATAGTGTTGTTAAAAAGTGAAGTGTGTAAAGTAAGGATCAGTGTGTGTGTGTGTGGCGTGTGTGTATATGTAGTGTCTCAACAGCAGAAACACAGCCTTAAGGTTATTCTTTATTTTTATTATTATTAATTGTATATATTTCTTTATATATATATATATATATATTTTTTTTTTTGTTTGTTTTTGTTTTTGTTTTTGTTAAACTTGTTAAGTTTTTGGACATTCTAATGTTTATGTGGTTTTCTCATCAGCATGCTCCTCATCGTCTTCCTCCTTGTCTTTCGACACTCCATGGAAATAACCATCGGTGGTTGCCTCAGAGACAGGGACAAAGACCACCGACCTCGTGTGAGCTGTGAAAGTCAGGGTCTCACCACAGTGCCAGATGGGATAGATCCTGAAACACAGACACTCGTCCTCTCTCAGAATGCGTTCATCTCTCTTTCCTGGGCTGCCTACAGCACATTCACACACCTTCATGAGCTGGACCTGAGCCAGAACCTCATCAGCACCATCAACCATTCGGGTAAGTGTTCAGGAATGTGAGCGGGGCCGTTTCCTTCCTGACGTAAATGAATATTTAGCCATGTATCTCGACTAAAATGAAACATGTACATCTCAGTGATTCCTTAAGTCCTGATCATCTGCTTTTCCAGAGGAACATCACTTCTCACACTCCAACCAATCTTAATGTGACTTCCATTTGCAATATTATTGTTTATCCCAGACTGTGTAATACTGTATTTCATACTTCGACTTTCTATCTCTCAGGTTCTGTGCTGGGAAACCTGAGTGTTTTGCGGCTATCTAATAACAAACTGACTGGTTTGGGCAGAGCTACATTTAACTCCAGTCCTTCTCTTATGGAGGTCTATTTGGATGGAAATGCCATCAGTTCTCTTGACAATGCAACCTTCATTGACCTTCCACTTCTAGAGCTCATTAACCTTTCACGGAACAAACTGAACATCCTGCCATCACACCTGCTGCAGCACATTTCCTCTAGCAGCCTTAAAAACTTTGATCTGGAGGAGAATCATCTCCAGCACCTTCCAGATGATTTTTTTGCTTCAAAACCTGAGCTACCATATGTCTTCCTTTCAAAAAATAACTGGGTTTGTACGTGTCAGGTAAGCTACCTGCAGGGCTACCTGGACAATCAGGGTCATAATGTCTACATCCACACCGGGCCCTCCAGCATCGAGAATGTCCCGGAGAATGTAACGTGTTCTGCGCCGCCTGAACTACAGGGTCGAGCTATACTGGAGCTGAAGGATGAGGAGTTCTGCACTTCAGATACTGAGTCACAACCCTCCACCATTCAAACACCTCAAATAACATCAACCACTGGACTGACCACAACCATCATCCAATCAAAGCTCATAACAACAGTTATCCCAACCACTACGTCAACATCTACACCAACAACTACACAAATGGTTATGCCAATAACTACACCAATTTTTACACCAACAACTACGGCAAAGACTATGCCAATGTCTACTACAACATCCATGACAACGTCTACACCAACAACAGCAACATCTACAACAGCCACACCAACATCTACTACAACAACATCAACATCTACACCAACCACACCGTCTACTACAACAACATCAACGTCTACACTAACCACACCAATATCTACTACAATGACCAGGCCAACCTCTACTACAAGAACACCAACATCTACGCCAACGGCAGTGTCTATACCAACAACGCCAACGTCTACACCAACATATAAACCAACAAGTACACCAAAGACTGCTGAGTCCAGTTCTACCCCTATTCCAACTACAATAGCCACTATAAGCTCAGTTACCATGGTGACAGGGCAAGCAAAGGGAGTTGTCTCGGAGATCAGTAGTGGTCAGAGCTCAGTGCCGTGGTGCTGGTGGTTATTTATCACTGTTTTGTTATTGTGTATTTTCTCTGCCATTTTTGCCTGTATGCTCTTTCTCTGGCTCATTCTCATGTACATCACACTTTACAGACCAATCAAACGGCAGTGCCACTGCATCCAGGGTGTGGCCCTAAAGGCATATCGGGTCACAGCAGGAGAGTCAGTAACCATGAACAGAACCAAGGAGGAAAAAGTGCCACTTTTACCCACAGAGATGATACAAGAAACTCAGCCAGTCTTCCGTTCTGTTCTTTTCATCACAAAAGGAGAAGATGATGGTGAAGCGGATGATAAGACAGAAGGAACCGGGAATAAGGAAGAAGAAAATAAAAGAGGAAGTGATGCTGTGTCTAAAATAGTCTTGTGTCCAGCAGTGACTCTGCACAGAGAGACAGAAACTAAAGACAGGAAGGAAGTGTTCAGGAAAACTTTATACAGAGTGATAAGCAGAGAGGAAGAGCTAAAGGAATGGAGGGAGGTGGAGGAGAACTGCTTGGGAATAACAGAGAGAGATAAAGGGAGAGGAGAAATAGCAGTGGAGAGAGAAAAGACACGATACAGCCTTATTCTCAGGGAGGAGAGAGGGAGTGTGATGGAGGACAGAAGAGGAGAGACAGAGTGGCTGGTGGGGGAGTGGGAGATGAGATGAGGAGAACAGGAAGCTGGCAATATTCTGTTAGGATGAAAAAAGAGCCACTGACAGATACACCAGTTTGCGTTGCTCAAGTTTAATTGAACGGAGTTTTGAGTTCATGTTTCACTTTTTATCTTAAGTTTTATAAAGTTTAACTCTCAGTTCTGTTTTCTATTCTACTGAAGTTCATATACAAATTACTAAGAAATAAATAAAAAAATTCCTTTCTGCAGAGTTTCACTGAAATGTCCTCTCTACACTCACATTCCACATTCTGTACACACACACACACACACACACACACACACACACACACACTGACCATCACATTCTCTACACACACACACACACACACACACACACACACACACACACACACACACACACACACACACACTGACCATCACATTCTCTACACACACACACACACACACACACACACACACACACACTGACCATCACATTCTCTACACACACACACACACACACACACACACACACACTGACCATCACATTCTCTACACACACACACACACACACACACACACACACACACTGACCATCACATTCTCTACACACACACACACACACACACACTGACCATCACATTATCCACACACACACACACACACACACACACACACACACACACACACACACTCACACACACTGACCATCACATTCTTTACACACACACACACACACACACACACACACACACACACACAAACACACTGACCATCACATTCTCTACACACACACACACACACACACACACTGACCATCACATTCTCTACACACACACACACACACACACACACACACACACTGACCATCACATTCTCTACACACACACACACACACACACTGACCATCACATTCTCTACACACACACACACACACACACTGACCATCACATTCTCTACACACACACACACACACACACACACACACACACACACACACACACACACACACTCACACACAGAACATCACATTCTCTACACACACACACACACACACACACTGACCATCACATTCTCTACACACACACACAAACACACTAACCATCACATTCTCTACACACACACACACACACACACACACACACACACACACACACACACACACACTGACCATCACATTCTCTACACACACACACACACACTGACCATCACATTCTCTACACACACACACACTGACCATCACATTCTCTACACACACACACACACACACACACACACACACACACACTGACCATCACATTCTCTACACACACACACACACACACACACACACACACACACACACACTGACCATCACATTCTCTACACACACACACACACACACTGACCATCACATTCTCTACACACACACACACTGACCATCACATTCTCTACACACACACACACACACACACACACTGACCATCACATTATCCACACACACACACACACACACACACACACACACACACACACACACACACTGACCATCACATTCTCTACACACACACACACACACACACACACACATACACACACACACACACACACACACACACACACAGAACATCACATTCTCTACACACACACACACTGACCATCACATTCTCTACACACACACACACACACACACACTGACCATCACATTATCCACACACACACACACACACACACACACACACACACACACACACACACACTGACCATCACATTCTCTACACACACACACACACACACACACACACACACACATACACACACACACACACAGAACATCACATTCTCTACACACACACACACACAAACACAAACACACTGACCATTACATTCTCTACACGCACACACACACACACACACTGACCATCACATTCTTTACACACACACACACACACACTGACCATCACATTCTCTACACACACACACACACACACACACACACTGACCATCACATTCTCTACACACACACACACACACACACACAAACACACACTGTATATTTGTACACAGAATATACACACAAAAAAACACAAGATCACAAATTTTATTAAATTATTTTCTAACAAGTCAAACTGGAGATTTTGAAAAGCTGGAGATGTGGAGGTGTTTGTAGCTCATGCAGATTAGAGACCAGGTAATAAATACACACTTGGATTTATGTTGATGCAGAAAATCCGCAGCTCTGTTTTTACTTTCTTTTTATTTACAGAGAACTTCTTCCCCAAACCAAGATGGCGGATATGCTGACATACGATCCAGCGGCCAATCAGGAGTCTAAAAATGTTGTGTCTGTCTCTCTCACACACACACACAGAGAGAGAGAGAGAGAGAGAGAGAGAGAGAGAGAGAGAGAGAGAGAGAGAGAGAGAGAGAGAAAGAGAGACGCATGCGCAGTAGTGACAGCGCCGTGTTTGGGTTCTGGACCTGAGAGAAGGTATTCAATTGAGATGCCTGTTACAAAACATTAGGAGATAAATGTGTTTTCACAAAGACCCGGAGATACCTACAGAAGGAGGAGCAGATCTCCACCTGGACTGCGCTGTGTGTATTACAGCACTGTTTGGGCTGTGTGTGTGTGTGTGTGTGTGTGTGTGTGTGTGTGTGTGTGTGTGTGTGTGTGTGTGTGTGTGTGTGTGCAGGCAGGGCGGTGTGTGTGTGTGTGTGTGTGTGTGTGTGTGTGTAGAGGACCCTGCTGCAGAACGGAAGTAAACCGAAGGAATTAAAGGCTAGGATTTGTGTTTACTGATCCATTAAAACACACATTTTTATAATCGCGATATTTATTGGTGTTTGTGTGAAACTCGATTCGGTTAAATAATTGATAGAGTTTGTAATTAATAAATGTATATGAGTTAAGGGGGGGGGATGGGGATGATGTGTACGTGTGAGTTGTACAGGGGACGTGTTGTATCCTGTGTAGGATAAATCTGACTATGACTGTATGACGTCACAAACCGGGACATTTAATAATTTAATTATAACATGAATTCAGATAATATTAATGTTGCCTGATTTGGAAATCAATGGACTGGGCTTCATGATTAATAATCTATTTGTGTGTGTGTGTGTGTGTGTGTGTGTGTGTGTGTGTGTGTGTGTGTGTGTGTGTGTGTGCGTGCTCGTGCTCGTGCTCGCAGATGACTGTATATAATCTGTATATATTTGACCGTAATGGAACGTGTCTACACTACAGCGAGTG
>NC_139592.1:24309018-24314018 GCF_946808225.1 Silurus aristotelis
TTTATAGATTTGCATTTATTTTATTTTTTTTCTTTGCTGCTGTAACAAAGACATTTCTCCACTGTGGGACGAATAAAGGTTTATCTTATCTTATCTTAGCTCTTATGTTTAGTGTTTGTGTCTCCTTCAGCTCCACTTGCAGTTACTGTAGTTAGAGGATGATTTGCTCCATGAACACTTTGTCTGTTTCTTTCTTTTTTTAATTTTTGTTCTCTTCATCAGAACTGAAAAAAATCTTGTTCTTGAGATTCCTTTACTTATAAATCTAAATCTTGTGGTCTTGAAAGCGAATCATCCCCAAAACGTCCTACATGGGCTGTCCCTCTAATAAACTCATTTCTAATCCTGTCCATCGTCGTCACTCCCAACGAACATCTCAACATCTTCAGCTCTGCTACCTCCAGCTCCACCTCCTGTTTTTTACTCAATGCCACTGTCTCTAATCCATACAACATCTCAGGTCTCACCACAGTCCTATAAACTTTCCCTTTCACTCTCACAGATACTCTTCTATCACAAATCACTCCTGCTATCACTCTTCTCCACCCACTCCACCCTGCCTGCACTCTTTTCTTCACTTCTCTAACACACTCTCCATTACTTTACACTGTTGACCCCAGGTACCTGAACTCCTCCACCTTCTCCACCTCTTCTCCCTGCAACCGCATCACTCCACTGCCCTCCCTCTCATTCACACACATGTACTCTGTCTTACTGTAGTGGAGTAGAGGAGGTGTAGAGGTGGTGAAGAGGAGGCAAAAAGGAGGTAAGGAGGAGTAGAGGAAGTGTAGTGGAGGTGTAGAGAAGGTGTAGTGGAGGTGAAGAGAAGGTAAGGGTGTGTGTGTGTGTGTGTGTGTGTGTGTGTGTTTGTGTGTGTTTGTGTGTGAGTGCGTGCGTGCGCATGTGCGTGTGTTTGTGCGTGTGCTTGTGTGAGTGCGTGTGTGTGTGTGTGTGTGTGTTTGTGTGTGTGAGTGTGTTTGTGTGTGTTTGTGTGTGAGTGCGTGCGTGCGTGCGTGCGTGTGTTTGTGTGTGAGTGCGTGTGTGTGTGTGAGTGCGTGGGTGTGTGTGTGCCTGTGTGTGTTTGTGTGTGAGTGTGTGTGTGTGTGTGTGTGTGTGGGTGTTTGTGTGTGAGTGAGTGTGTGTGTGTGTGTTTGAGTGTGTGTGTTTGTGTGTGTTTGTGTGTGAGTGCGTGTGTGTGTGAGTGCGTGTGTGTGTGTGTGAGTGTGTGTGTTTGTGTGTGTGTGCGTGTTTGTGTGTGCGTTTGTGTGTGAGTGCGTGTGTGTGTGTGAGTGCGTGTGCGAGTGTGTGTTTGTGTGTGAGTGCGTGTGTGTGTGAGTGCGTGGGTGTGTGTTTGTTTGTGTGTGTGTGTTTGTGTGTGTGTGTGTTTGTGTGTGTTTGAGTGTGTGTGTGTGTGTGTGGGTGTTTGTGTGTGAGTGTGTGTGTGTTTGTGTGTGTGTGTGTGGGTGTGTGCGTGTGTGTGTGTGTTTGAGTGTGTGTGTGTGTGGGTGTTTGTGTGTGAGTGAGTGTGTGTGTGTGTGTGTGCGTGTGTGTGTGTGAGTGAGTGTGTGTGCGTGTGTGCGTGCGTGTGTGCGAGTGTGTGGGTGTTTGTGTGTGTGATTGTGTGTGTGTGTGCGTGTTTGTGTGTGTGTGTGTGTGTGTTTGAGTGTGTGTGTGTGGGTGTTTGTGTGTGAGTGCGTGTGTGTTTGTGTGTGCGTGTGTGTGTGTGTGAGAGTGTGTGTGTGTCTGAGTGTGTGTGTGTCTGAGTGTGTGTGTGTCTGAGTGTGTGTGGGTGTTTGTGTGTGTGAGTGTGTGTGTGTCTGTGTGTGTTTGAGTGTGTGTGTGTGGGTGTTTGTGTGTTTGTGTGTGTGTGTGTGTGTGTTTGTGTGTGTGTGTGCGTGCGTGCGTGTTTGTGTGAGTTTGTGTGTGTTTGAGTGTGTGTGTGGGTGTTTGTGTGTGAGTGCGTGTGTTTGTGTGTGTGAGTGTGTGTGTTTGTGTTTGTGTCTGAGTGAGAGAGAGTTTTTGTGTGTGCGTACATTCAAATGAAATTTGTGAACAAGTCAAACACAGGAAGTCAAACACACAATGCATCTATTCAGGTAACTAACGACAAAATGTCTACCAGCTGCATGCAGTCTGATTTCATCTGGTTTCATCTGATGTCTAAAACCATGAACATGAGTTAGGGTTCGAGTTCAGTTTAGTTTCTGCATCTCAAGTAGATGTAGAACTAAATCTTTCTCTCTTTTCTGTCTCTGTTTCTCTGAGGGTCATGGTCTTTTCACATACAAAATAATGCAAATAAACAAGGGATAGTGTGTAGGGGAAGTGAGCAGGGAGTGTGAGGGTCATGCAGCACTGAGTGTTGTGTAAAATCTCACATTCATCTTTAAAACTCCTTTAGATCTGTACACTCCGCGCCCACTTTAATAGGAACACCTGCCCATCTACTGAACACCAGGAGCACAGTGTATCAAACCGTACAGCTTCAGGCCAAGAGCTTCAGCGAATGTTCACATCAAACACCAGTCTAATGAAGAAGTCTCGTCTCTGTGATTTTATCTGCCACATGGTTGAAAGTATCAGATCAGCTGGTTTGAGTATTTTAGGATCTGCTAATCTCCTGCTGGGATTTTCACACGAAAATATCTCTTAAATTTTCAGAGAGTGGTACAAAAACAAAACCCCTGAAAAGGAGACAGTTGTGTGGATGAAAACGCCTTGTGATAAGAAACATTCATGGCCAGATTCAAACTGACTGAACTGAACTAGGGAACTACCATGGTGAGCAACAAATCATCTCATGTACAGCACATCAAACTTTGAAGTAAATGATTAGCAGAAGACCACATCAGTTTCCTCTCCTGTCCTCCAAGAAACAACTTTCCAGTTTGGGATATATATATATATATATATATGTGTGTGTGTGTGTGTGTGTGTGTGTGTGTGTGTGTGTGTGTGTGTGTTTTGAATCTTCCCTTGTGGAATTCTATGATCAGTTAATCAGACGGAGGAGAGACAATCACTTTTCATCTTCTCTCTCTCTCTCTGTCTCTGTGCGGAAGTTACCCCGAGGCAGGGCAGGGCAGGGCGGAACTGCCCCGTGCACTATAAAACTCTCAGTAACTTCCTCCTGCTCACTTTTGCATCGCAGCAGCTTTGCTTAAAGTCACCAGGAGGATCCGAGAGAACAGGTACCGAGCGCGTGCTCGCTTCATCATTCACTTCCTCCTTCAATTCTTTTTTCTTTACACACTCAGAATTGTACATTTGTGACAGTTCCAGAACAAACCCAGGCTAGAAGATGAGTTGGGACAGCTACATCCAGAGTCTGACCAAGAGCGAATGGCTGGACGACGCCGTCATCATCGGACACACACCGGGGCAGGAGTCAGTGTGGGCGTCATCACCTGGCGGCTGGCTCAGCGGAGTCACGGTACGCGCGCGCACACACACACACACACACCGAGTTTATCCCGGGTTAGCGCGCGCGGTGAAGCTCTTCGTGTGTGTATGAGTTATTACTGCTTCATTAGCGCGTGATGGAGACCGGATATGTGCCCGCGCTTCACTTTTATCGTATCGTGTGTGTCTCCGTTCATCTTATCAATTGATCCTTTACCAACTCGACTATTATATTCACTCTGTGTGTGTGTGTGTGTGTGTGTGTGTGTGTGTGTGTGTGTGTGTGTGTGTGTGTGTTAGTAGTTTGTGGCTCGTGCATCAAAAACGGTTTTTTGCCCTGAAATTGAGCGCTTTCGGGCGCGCGCGGTGAAGCTCTGCAGCCCAAACCGCTCCTTATTTGGTCAAAGGCGAATTAAAAAGCGGGAAGTAGTGCAGCGGGAGGATGCGACTCACTTCCGGCTGCGCGTGCAATGCATTCCAATTAACGGCGCGTGAATCTACTGACTTCATTTATCTTTGCGTTCATTTCACTTTATATTACTGTAGAAAGTGTGGATGTTTAAAGAGATTCAAACTCTGATGTTGACTTTTGCTCAGTGTCATATGATGAACTCTACCTCAAGGAGTGAATACAGTAATGCAGGATTATCTCTTTCTCTCTCTCACACACACACACACACACACACACACACACACACACACACACACACACACACACACACATATACAAACAGATAAAGCCAGAGTAGGAAGTTTCTAGTGTTCCTCATTCTTGTGCATATTGTACATGAGAATTACACACAACTGTATATATCTAGGGTTTCTATCTGTGTGTGTGTGTGTGTGTGTGTGTGTGTGTGTGTGTGTGTGTGTGTGTGTGTGTGTGAGAGAGAGAGAGAGAGAGAGAGAGAGAGAGAGAGAGACAGAAGTATTTTGTGCCTGTGCTTGTTCCTCTCTTCAAGTCTTTGCATGTCTGTAGTATTTACACACACACACACACACACACACACACACACACACACACACACACACACACAGAGTTTGATTAGGTCTGCTTGATTGTAGTCCTTGTTACATTATGAATCACTTTACCTCTCTAATCTTCATACCAGTGTCTTAAACTGGCTGCTTTCTCAATCATCTCAACATCACTTATACAGACCCGCTAGACAAATGTAACAGTGTGTGTGTGTGTGTGTGTGTGTGTGTGTGTGTGTGTGTGTGTGTGTGTGTGTGTGTTGTAATGTAAGCTTTGCCCTAAGCAATGTTTTTTTCCGCTTATTCAGTTGTGTAGACTGGGTGTGGGGGTGTGGGGGCTTTAAATGAAGCAACACTCACTAAACATGATGAGACATGAAACTACTCTGCAGTAGGAATGTTTGTGGATTCAGGTATGTGTGTGTGTGTGTGTGTGTGTGTGTGTGTGCACTGTGGTTGGCAGGGTGCTACAAAAATCCATTTCATGTTACAACATGTGTGTGTTTCCCCATGTAGGCAGCGGAGGTAAAGACCCTGGTTGCAAATGACCGCAGCAGTTTATTTGCTAATGGAGTGACTCTGGCCGGGAGGAAGTGCACCGTGCTGAGAGACGCACTGCA
>NC_139592.1:24321518-24324018 GCF_946808225.1 Silurus aristotelis
ACAACGGATGCACACTGCTGCTCTTCAGAGAGAACACGACCAAGATTTTTGTATTTATTTTGAAGGAGGAAAAGGCTGTTATTTATTTGACTTTTGCCAAATATCATTATCCAAGATGGCCTCTTTATCTTCCCGCCTTTTTCCTCTTCTCCTTTTAATCACCATGGTGACAGAGGTAATGAGCCAACCATTGTCAAGGAGACCAGACTCTCAGGTGAGTGCTCATTTCTCCTAACACACACACACACACACACACACACACACCCCACGTTGCTGTGAATCAGACTGAGGTTGTTCTCGGTTCCTCGCAGAGTTCCCCTGTGTTCACATTCGATTGTATGGAATCCTTACATCATCACACACATGTCTGAACAGCGTTACACACCACTCAGCATATATACTATGTTATTATTGTAGTGCTGCTACAATCTAGTTATTAGTGTTACACAAGTCAGTGCACTCTTAGTGCCGGTCTCAAGCCCGGATAAATGGTGAGGTTTGTGTTATGTGTTACAATATTGGTCGAGACCACCACAGGTATCATTAACAACAGGGTACTGGTGGAAATTGTGCTACTGTTGGCTGAAGGAGGAGAAGGAGAGGAGGAAGACGTCTACAGAGACAGCAGGGAAAGGAGAAGTGGAGGAGAGTGGAGGTTCGGGTTGGTACTTTAAATGTTGGTACTATGACTGGTAAAGAGAGAGAGGGAGCTGATATGATGAAGAGGAGAACGACAGGGTGGAGAGAGGAGTTGTGGTATTGTATGAGGAAGTCTGGTGTGTCAGAGAAGTATGTGAGGGTGGTGCAGGACATGTATGAGGACAGTGTGACAGCAGTGAAGTGTGCAGTAGGAACGACAGACTGGTTCAAGGTGGAGGTTGGACTGCATCAAGGATCGGCCCTGAGCTCTTTCCTGTTTGCGGTGGTGAGAGACAGGTTGAAGGACGAGGTCAGACAGGAGTCTCCCTGGACTATGATGTTTGCGGATGATATTGTGATTTGTGGTGAGAGTAGTGAGCAGGTTAAGAAGATCCTGGAGAGGTGGAGGTACACGCTGGAGAGAAGAGGAATGAAAGTCAGTAGGAGTAAGACAGAGTATGTGTGAATGTGTGAATGAAAGGGAGGGCAGTGGAGGGGTGCGGTTGCAGGGAGAAGAGGTGGAGAAGGTGGAGGAGTTCAGGTACCTGGGGTCAACAGTGTAAAGTAATGGAGAGTGTGTTAGAGAAGTGAAGAAAAGAGTGCAGGCAGGGTGGAGTGGGTGGAGAAGAGTGATAGCAGGAGTGATTTGTGATAGTAGAGTATCTGTGAGAGTGAAAGGGAAAGTTTATAGGACTGTGGTGAGACCTGAGATGTTGTATGGATTAGAGACAGTGGCATTGAGTAAAAGACAGGAGGTGGAGCTGGAGGTAGCAGAGCTGAAGATGTTGAGATGTTTATTGGGAGTGACGACGATGGACAGGATTAGAAATGAGTTTATGAGAGGGACAGCGCATGTAGGACGTTTTGGAGACAAGGTGAGGGAGGTGAGTATGAGATGGTTTGGACATATGCAGAGGAGGGACATGGGGTATATCAGTAGGAGAATGCTGAGGATGGAGACACCAGGAAGGAGGAAAAAAGGAAGACCAGGGAGGTGGTTTATGGATGTGGTGAGGGAAGGCATGCAGGTAGTTGGTGTGAAAGAGGCAGCTGTAGATGACAGGGGGTATTTAAACGGACGATCTGGTGTGGTGACTCATAATGGGAGCCGCCGGAAGAAGAACAAGAAGATTGTGGTGCTGCTACATGAGCAACACTCAGAACCACACCACACCTGTTAGATGCTGTGAAGAGAACTGTGGAACTGAAATGCTCAACTTCACAGCTTTATAATCGCAGAATAACATTTATTGTGTCTAAAACTAATTAAATCTTTACATTATCCATTAAAGGTGTGTGTGTGTGTGTGTGTGTGTGTGTGTGTGTGTGTGTGTCAGATTCTACAGGATCTGTTCGGATCACAGATCACATCCCTCTTATTGTCCCAACCAGAGATTACAGAAGGCTCAGCTCAAAGCCCCGCCCCCTCAGAGAGAGATAGGCATGGTCTGTCAGGAGGCATTGTGATGAAGGAACCTCAGGGCCTGGTGTCTCATCCTGTCCTCAACTTCCTGTTGAGGCACAGGAAGTTACGTGTGAGGAACAGGAAGAGCTCTGCGCGAGGCTGCTTCGGCATTAAAGTGGACCGCATCGGAGCGCTTAGCGGACTGGGCTGCTGACGCCGAAGCTAATACCACTAATTCAGCCAAACCAACACTTCCACACCTCCCCACACTTATACACACCTCCACATACTTTCACAGACTTCCACACACACCAAGCGTCAGACACAGATGGTTAGATAGACTCACTAGCTGGAGAAGTGAAGATGGCTGGAGGTGTGATTGAGGAGCAAGCACTGATCCTGGATCAGAAATGTAGTGAGAAACAAAACTTACCTGAGACTCTGACCCGCCCTGAC
>NC_139592.1:24326518-24334018 GCF_946808225.1 Silurus aristotelis
GATTAGCTGGTGGATGTTGTGTGATTAGCTGGTGGGTGTGGTGTGATTAGCTGGTGGATGTTGTGTGATTAGCTGGTGGGTGTGGTGTGATTAGCTGGTGGGTGTGGTGTGATTAGCTGGTGGGTGTGATTAGCTGGTGGGTGTGGTGTGATTAGCTGGTGGGTGTGGTGTGATTAGCTGGTGGGTGTGGTGTGATTAGCTGGTGGATGTTGTGTGATTAGCTGGTGGGTGTTGTGTGATTAGCTGGTGGGTGTGATTAGCTGGTGGGTGTGGTGTGATTAGCTAATGGGTGTGATTAGCTGGTGGGTGTGGTGTGATTAGCTGGTGGATGTGGTGTGATTAGCTGGTGGATGTTGTGTGATTAGCTGGTGGGTGTTGTGTGATTAGCTGGTGGGTGTGATTAGCTGGTGGGTGTGGTGTGATTAGCTGGTGGGTGTGATTAGCTGGTGGGTGTGGTGTGATTAGCTGGTGGGTGTGGTGTGATTAGCTGGTGGGTGTGGTGTGATTAGCTGGTGGATGTGGTGTGATTAGCTGGTGGATGTTGTGTGATTAGCTGGTGGGTGTTGTGTGATTAGCTGGTGGGTGTTGTGTGATTAGCTGGTGGGTGTGGTGTGATTAGCTGGTGGGTGTTGTGTGATTAGCTGGTGGGTGTGGTGTGATTAGCTGGTGGGTGTGGTGTGATTAGCTGGTGGGTGTGGTGTGATTAGCTGGTGGGTGGGGTGTGATTAGCTGGTGGGTGGGGTGTGATTAGCTGGTGGGTGTGGTGTGATTAGCTGGTGGATGTTGTGTGATTAGCTGGTGGGTGTGGTGTGATTAGCTGGTGGGTGTGGTGTGATTAGCTGGTGGGTGGGGTGTGATTAGCTGGTGGGTGGGGTGTGATTAGCTGGTGGGTGTGGTGTGATTAGCTGGTGGATGTGGTGTGATTAGCTGGTGGATGTTGTGTGATTAGCTGGTGGGTGTGGTGTGATTAGCTGGTGGGTGTGGTGTGATTAGCTGGTGGGTGTGGTGTGATTAGCTGGTGGGTGTGGTGTGATTAGCTGGTGGGTGTGATTAGCTGGTGGGTGTGGTGTGATTAGCTGGTGGATGTGGTGTGATTAGCTGGTGGATGTGGTGTGATTAGCTGGTGGATGTGGTGTGATTAGCTGGTGGGTGTGGTGTGATTAGCTGGTGGATGTGGTGTGATTAGCTGGTGGGTGTGGTGTGATTAGCTGGTGGGTGTTGTGTGATTAGCTGGTGGGTGTTGTGTGATTAGCTGGTGGGTGTGATTAGCTGGTGGGTGTGGTGTGATTAGCCGGTGGGTGTGGTGTGATTAGCCGGTGGGTGTGGTGTGATTAGCTGGTGGGTGTGGTGTGATTAGCTGGTGGGTGTGATTAGCTGGTGGGTGTGGTGTGATTAGCTGGTGGGTGTGGTGTGATTAGCTGGTGGGTGTTGTGTGATTAGCTGGTGGACGTTGTGTGATTAGCTGGTGGACGTTGTGTGATTAGCTGGTGGGTGTTGTGTGATTAGCTGGTGGGTGTGGTGTGATTAGCTGGTGGGTGTGGTGTGATTAGCTGGTGGGTGTGATTAGCTGGTGGGTGTGATTAGCTGGTGGATGTGATTAGCTGGTGGATGTGGTGTGATTAGCTGGTGGGTGTGGTGTGATTAGCTGGTGGGTGTGGTGTGATTAGCTGGTGGGTGTGGTGTGATTAGCTGGTGGGTGTGGTGTGATTAGCTGGTGGGTGGGGTGTGATTAGCTGGTGGGTGGGGTGTGATTAGCTGGTGGGTGGGGTGTGATTAGCTGGTGGGTGTGGTGTGATTAGCTGGTGGATGTTGTGTGATTAGCTGGTGGATGTGGTGTGATTAGCTGGTGGGTGTGGTGTGATTAGCTGGTGGGTGTGGTGTGATTAGCTGGTGGGTGTGGTGTGATTAGCTGGTGGGTGTGGTGTGATTAGCTGGTGGGTGGGGTGTGATTAGCTGGTGGATGTTGTGTGATTAGCTGGTGGATGTTGTGTGATTAGCTGGTGGGTGTGGTGTGATTAGCTGGTGGGTGGGGTGTGATTAGCTGGTGGGTGGGGTGTGATTAGCTGGTGGGTGGGGTGTGATTAACTGGTGGATGGGGTGTGATTAACTGGTGGGTGGGGTGTGATTAGCCGGTGGATGGGGTGTGATTAGCCGGTGGATGGGGTGTGATTAGCCGGTGGATGAGGTGTGATTAGCCGGTGGGTGGGGTGTGATTAGCCGGTGGATGTGGTGTGATTAGCTGGTGGGTGTGATTAGCTGGTGGGTGTGGTGTGATTAGCTGGTGGGTGTGATTAGCTGGTGGGTGTGGTGTGATTAGCTGGTGGGTGTGGTGTGATTAGCTGGTTGGTGTGGTGTGATTAGCAGGTTTGTGCATTAGCAGGTGCTGATGATCATCAGTTTCATCTGTAGGTTGATCCTCAGTGATGAAGTGATAAAGAAACAGCGGTGTAGGAGCTTCAAACTGGGTAAGAAACCAAACTCTGCTACTAAGGTGAGGTTGTGGAAGACAGTTTCATGTCTCGGGTCTGACACCATGGCAATAGTGAACACAGCAACAAGACACATGGAAGTTCTACTGCATCAGTAAGGTCTCTTCCAGGCAAAGATCTCAAAGCACACTGGGGTTTCAAGCTATTTTGAAGAAGCATAAATAAATGGGTGATGTTTAGGAGTGTAAATGCAGTGATCAAGCAAGGAAACTTAATGCAGCAGATGAAATACGCATCATGCTTAATTCCCTTCAACATTAGAAGATGTCCAGCATAGCCATCAGCAATGAAGTGGAGGAAACCAGTAGAACCCAGGTATGCCCATCTACTGTCTGGAGAAGTCTGGCTAGAAGTGATTTTCATGAAAGTATTGTGGCCAAAAAGCCAAACCTCCAACATGGAAACGAGGCTCAGTGTCTCAACTCTGCATGAAAACAGAGGAACTGTTGGCAAAAAAAATGGCAGCAGGAGCTTTGGACAGGGGCAAAAAAGGTTTGCTGTAGCAGGAGGCAGGATGGCTAAAAGTCTGGAGAGGGACACAATAATGAGTGTCTGCAGGAAACAGTGAAGCATGGTGGAGGTTTCCTGCAGGTTTGGATTTGCGTTTCTGCAGATGGAGTTGATGTGTTCAGGATTAATGGTGTTCTTAATGCAGAAATACAGGCAGATACTTCTCCATCATGCAGTACCATCAGGGAGGTGTCTGACTGACCCAAAATTTATTCTGCAGCAGGACAATGAGCCCAAACATACAGCCAGCATCATTTAAACGATCTTCAGAGTAGAAAAGAACAAGGAGTCCTGAAAGTGATAGTTTTGGCTCCACAGTGTAGATTTAGAGAACTGAAGTGTTCTTTATAATGATTTATACAGGTTTATGATGTAATGACTTATCCTTTATTGGTGTGTGTGTGTGTGTGTGTGTGTGTGTGTGTGTGTGTGTGTCTGTGTCTGTGTGTCTGTGTTAGCGGGTACAGGGAGAGGAGAAATCTCCGGTGGGACCGTGGCTCCTTGCTCTGTTTGTGTTTGTAGTGTGTGGATCAGGTAAGTGTTTATTATTACATGGCCGATCTTATTACATTTGTTTGGCAGACGGAGGTAAGACAGGTGATGTTGGAGTTTGAAAGACGGAGGTGAGACAGGTGATGTTGGAGTTTGAAAGACGGAGGTAAGACAGGTGATGTTGGAGTTTGAAAGACGGAGGTGAGACAGATGATGTTGGAGTTTGAAAGACGGAGGTGAGACAGGTGATGTTGGAGTTTGAAAGACGGAGGTGAGACAGGTGATGTTGGAGTTTGAAAGACGGAGGTGAGACAGGTGATGTTGGAGTTTGAAAGACGGAGGTGAGACAGGTGATGTTGGAGTTTGAAAGACGGAGGTGAGACAGGTGATGTTGGAGTTTGAAAGACGGAGGTGAGACAGGTGATGTTGGAGTTTGAAAGACGGAGGTGAGACAGGTGATGTTGGAGTTTGAAAGACGGAGGTGAGACAGGTGATGTCGGAGTTTGAAAGACGGAGGTGAGACAGGTGATGTCGGAGTTTGAAAGACGGAGGTGAGACAGGTGATGTCGGAGTTTGAAAGACGGAGGTGAGACAGGTGATGTCGGAGTTTGAAAGACGGAGGTGAGACAGGTGATGTCGGAGTTTGAAAGACGGAGGTGAGACAGGTGATGTCGGAGTTTGAAAGACGGAGGTGAGACAGGTGATGTTGGAGTTTGAAAGACGGAGGTGAGACAGGTGATGTTGGAGTTTGAAAGACGGAGGTGAGACAGGTGATGTTGGAGTTTGAAAGACGGAGGTGAGACAGGTGATGTCGGAGTTTGAAAGACGGAGGTGAGACAGGTGATGTCGGAGTTTGAAAGACGGAGGTGAGACAGGTGATGTCGGAGTTTGAAAGACGGAGGTGAGACAGGTAAAAGGTAGGCAGCTCCTTATACACAGTATATAGTATGTTTATGGCAAATTTTAAATAATATGACAATGAGGGAAAAATATTAGAAATCTTCTTAAATCTGTTCCTCTCTCTCTCTCTCTCTCTTCTCCCCCCCCCTCTCTCCCCCTCTCGCTCTCTCTTTCCCCCACCTGTCTGTCTCTCAGCTATTTTTCAGATCATACAGAGTATTAGACAGGGGATGTAGGATCCTGATGTATGGCTCTGAGTGATGGTCAAAATGAAGCTCCTCCCACTGAATTTTGTCTGATCATCACCTACTCCTGTGTAGAGTTTACATTACACTGGAACTGTTCTCTCACTGACACTCTGTGTGTGTGTGTGTGTGTGTGTGTGTGTGTGTGTGTGTGTGTGTGTGTGTGTGTGTGTGTGTGTGTGTGTGTGTGTGTGATGCTATGCAATAATTTTATACAAGAAAATAAACTATTTTTTCTACACACACAGCTGTGTTTCTGTCTGTAGTGATGTTACTGACAAAGTGTTCAGTTTGTCCATGTAATAATAATAACAGGATGGAAGGTCATGAAGCTCAGATCCTGGTGAATTCCTTCAACTCTACAGCTCTGACTGTTTCATTTATTCTGTTTAATTATACGTTTTATCTATTTATAGTCACACACATGTTCATCACATTAATCTCCTGCTTTAGGCAGAAATGTCGTGCATGTTCTCTCTTCTGTATTTTCTGTATCTTCTGTACCTTCATGAACCTCATCTTCTGTTCAAGTGTAGAAATAAAAGAGCGAGAAATAAAGTGCCGAAAAGCAGCTGCTTGGTCCCTGCTGTTACTCTGTTAGTAACTCCCTTTTATTTAGTCTGAGGGAACAGGGAGCTGGTGGTTAAGAGTGGTTAAGGTGTCCTGATATAAGACTTCTGGTCAAAAGGTCTTGAGTTAAAATCCCACCACCAGTAATTCCAGCAGGCTCTTAACCCTCACCTGCTCAGCTGTATGAGATTCAACCCCATAGTTGCTCATTAGATAAATGCAGTGGGGGGCCGTGTATTTGGTACCAGGGCCTTCAGTGAGTTAATTAATCCACCTCTTAATACACCACTATCACGTCAAAATTATATAAAACCATTAACACAATACAAACACACAATATAACAACACGTGCATTACAGAGAGACGTTTCACATCTGGAGGTGAAAACCATTTTACTAAACCAACAACCCCAGTTACACTCCAAACCTCCACACTACAACCACAACTGTGCACCTACCAATATTTGTCTAATAACATCACAAAAACTTTAAAGTGTAGATAAAATACAACCTACTCTCCAGAGATACAGACTCATAATGTGCAGCGCCCCCCAGAGGCTGTAATCCAGTGGTACTGCTCGTATTCACTGGTCTGGAAGTGGAGAATAAAACCCTTTCCCAGGCTGAGACACGATAGCGAGCTTCAGGGTTGGTGACCTCCTCACCATGTCTCGCTTTTCTTCATAATGGATTTTAAAGTGTTTGAGACCAAATAAATTTCTCTTCTTCAGTAGGTACAAAAAAGTCTAACTCAGATGTATGAACGTGTGCAGAGCTACACACGTGTTTTACCAGTCGAACTCGGCTGTAACAGTTTCCCTCTGAACAACCAATCAGAAGACGGAGAAAGGGCCAGTGAGCTGCTCTGTGAGGAGAATCTGAAATCTGATTGGTTAAAGAAACAGCTGTTGGTAATATTCTCGATGGTAAAAGTCCAGCAGTACTGATTCTGAAGGTTCTGAGCAGATTAGATTCACATGGCAGCACATAGAGGCTGAAATCTGATTGGACGAAAAAATCTACATCCACATCCACGTACTGAAGCAGTGCAGCCGAGAGAAACTCTACGAGATGAAGAGAAGAACTGATGGAAGAAATTCATACAATTTCATGGAACAAATATTAGAATTTAGGTTGTAAATGTAGGTCAGTGTTTCTAAAAGTGTTTAGACCAGTAGAGAAGATTTACTGACCCTGACCTCACACCACTGGATAAATGTAAGTCATTCTGGATAAGATCATCTGCCAAATGTAAATGTACTGCTTAGGATGATCTTCACACAATCACTTCAGTGCTTCTCCACTGTTCCTGCTCCACTCCTGACCACTGCACCACTGTCTGTTACACACTTCAAAAACTTGTTCTTGTGTTCATGCTACAGATATCTTGTGGTCATATGCATCTAAAATCTCTGAATGTGACTGCTGTAATCTCATTATAGCAGCTATAAACACTCATTCCTTCATTGTTCTCATTTTACAACCAAACGTTGCAGCTTTATCTCTGACTGTTACAAGGCACTGACACTGGAGACTCCTTTCATACATGTTGCATAAACATCTCCATCTTTACATCAGTGACGGTATAATCAGTGTGTTCTCAGTGCACTTCAGTTCAGTGGAGAGCTTTAACAGTGGACTTTGTCCCAAAGCAGCTTCACAGAAATCAATTACAGATAAACAGGTTTATAACTGAGTTCCTGTGAGTTTATCTTTAATAGGTAATGTCGAATAAGTGACTCGAGTGTTGATGGTGATTGTAGTCCTGATCCACTGTAACAGACTTCTATTCATTACAGTCCAAATCCACCTTCATGTTCTTATGTTTAAACTCCACAGGAACCTCATGGATCTTGAGACTGTTTATGTAGAGATCATCCTCAGAAGCAGTGAGTATGTAAATTTATATAAACCTTCAGAGCTGCTGCTACAGAAAACGCAATACCTTCTGACCAATCAGGATCGAGCTGTGGGGTAACGTGACCAACAGCAGCGTTACTGATCAATTATTGATTAATAACTGATTAATTACTGATCAATTACTAACCCTAACCTTAACCCCAACCCTAGATCAACTTTAGATAACATGCACCTCACACCGCCATCTAATATTTATCCAGTTTTACATCTCTCTCTCTCTCTCTCTCTCTCTCTCTCTCTCTCTCTCTCTCCCCACCTCTCTGCGCGCTCCCGCTGGATGACGTCACAGGCCATTCCCTACAACATGGCGGCTGTGTGTGAGGAGGCGGAAGGTAAGAGACAGAATCAGCTCCTTCTTTCTCTCTCTGTCTCTCT
>NC_139592.1:24349448-24379448 GCF_946808225.1 Silurus aristotelis
GAACTTAAAGCTCAGAACAGTAAGTGAAACTGCTGAAACATCCTGAAAGCAGGAGACGTGGTGGTGATGAGACTCTTGTGAGTAACTCCTGAGGGGAAGGATGGAGAAGTACACAGACAGAGAGAGAGAGAGAGAGAGAGAGAAAGAGAGAGAGAGAGAGAGAGAGAGAGAGAGAGAGAGAGAGAGAGAGAGAGAGAGAGAGATGGCGGGGGTCCTCTTGTATTTAAAATACTATTTTCAGGCACACAACAGAAGTCAGCAGTAAGCATTGACGGCTCCACCCCTTACCTGGAAGAGAGGTTCCTAAACTGGTGTAATTGTGATCGCATCCTAATCTCACAATCTCACTAATCTGTGTGTGTGTGTGTGTGTGTGTGTGTGTGTGTGTGTGTGTGTGTGTGTGTGTGTGTGTGTGTGCGCGCACCCAGCAGAGCCTGGAACAGGTCACTCTGAAAGACATGCAGTAGTCTCTCAGCCGTCACCCTGAACACTTCATCTCCAACTGAGTGACACGCCTCCATCACCAACAAAGCACGTTCTGTATCTACACACACAGACACACACAGACACACACACACACACACACACACACACACACGTATTAAAAGAATACAAAAATAACAAATATGTTTCAAGATAAAATGATACAGAAATTCTGTTCCTTAATCTTTCCCAGTGACACACAAATGTTGTGTAAATGTTACAAATATTTTATAAACGTTCTTAATAGATCCTGGAACTTTCACAGCTTTAATCAAACTATCTGCTAAAGTAGGTTCATTGGCCAAGAATCAGCAGTGATTCTGTGCTGAACACATCAGCATCACCCGAGTCATGAAAACATAGTAAAATGCACAATACGACATGTGAATAAGTATCTAATTTAATGTTTTCTAACACACACACACACACACACACACACACACACACACACACACACACACACACACACACACATAACTGACCTTCCCATTTCAGAGGCATGCTGTCAGCCTGCTTGTCTCCACAGCAATCTTCAATTTCTCTCTATTTCTTTCACACACACACACACACATACACACACACACACACACACACACACACACACACACACACACACACACACACACACACTTAAACCTCTTTCAGGATTAGTGTGAGTTGAAGCTCTGCTAGTTTTTCATTCATGCCTGTCTTCTCTCACACAAGTCTCTATTCATTTACATTTACATTTACAGCATGTAGCAGAAGCTCTTATCCAGAGCGACGTACAAAGGTGCTTTGAGTCTGTAGTAATGAATAAATCTACACTGTACACCAGATTACACACTTCATATAACTCTTGAATTCTACAAACTTGAAAAGTGCTAATTTAAGTGTTTCAGGAAGATGAAGGTCTTCAGTCGTTGCTTGAAGATAGTCAGGGACTCTGCTGTTCAGACATCTAGGGGAAGTTCATTCCACCACCTCGGTGCCAGAACAGAGAAGAGCCCTGAAGTGTACTTACCTCTCATTCTGAGAGAAGGTGGTACCAGTGGAGCAGTGCTGG
The DNA here is from genome assembly GCF_946808225.1 of Silurus aristotelis. Classification (NCBI taxonomy): domain Eukaryota; kingdom Metazoa; phylum Chordata; class Actinopteri; order Siluriformes; family Siluridae; genus Silurus; species Silurus aristotelis. The sequence goes on from NC_139592.1 coordinate 24,350,977, forward strand.
AGGATCTCAGACAGCGTGGTGCAGTGTGAGATGTGATGAGGTCACTGAGGTAAGATGGTGCTGGTCCATTTTTGGTCTTGTAGGCATCATCAGTGTTTTGAATCTGATACATGCAGCTACTGGAAGCCAGTGAAGGAGCAGCAGTGTTAGCAGTTTTAGTTGGTGAGCACTGATCTGAGCACTGACAGACATATCCATGAAGATATGTCTGTCAAGCATGCCGAGATCCGAGGGGAAGCTGAGGTATCTGATGGAGAGAAAGAAAAGATGAGTTGAGTGTCATCTGCATAGCATTGGTAATAAAACCTATGTGAGGATATGACTTCACCAATGGAGTGGGTATAGAGGGAGAAAAGGAGGGGACCAAGTTCTGAGCCTTGTGGGACACCAGTGGTGAGTCTGCACGGGGAAGATGTGGATCACCTCCATGTTACCTGGTATGAGCGACCTTCTAGGTAGGAAACAAACCATTCCCACAGTCTTGTGTTTGACTGTGTCAAATGCTGCTGAAAAGTCAAGGAAGATAAGTACAGATGACAGCTCGGCTGATTGAGCAGCATGCAGTTTCTCAGAAACAGCCAAAAGGGTCGTCTCTGTGGAATGTGCCGCTTTGAACCCAGACTGGTTCGGATCATGGAGGTTGTTCTGTGAGAGACAGACAGACAGTTGGTTAAAAACAGTGCATTCCAGAGATTTAGAAAGAAAGGAGAGAAGTGATACTGGTCTGTAGTTGTTGATGTCTGATGGATCCAGAGCAGGTTTCTTTAAGATGGTAATGACCCTTGCTTGCTTGAAGGTAGTTGGTACATAGCCAGATGTTAAGGACGTTGATGATTGTGGAGATGAAGGGCAGGAGCTCTTGTGTGATGGTCTGAAGCATAGTTGAAGGGGTTGGATCCAGAGGACAGGATTGCAAGATTGGATGACTTTCAGTATTTCATCTTCTGTTAAGGTTGAGAAGCTTGACAGAGACGTAGTGGATTGCTGGCTGTGTTGTGTAGTCATTGTTGTTGGAGGAAGTGAAGGTCTGGCAGATTTTCTTAATCTTTTCATCATAGAAGAAGGCAAAGTCATTAGCAGTCAGGGAGGATGGAGCAGGTGTGGAGGGGGGTTGAGTAGTGAAGAGAAGATGTTGTGGAGCTTACGAGGATCTTGTGCAGAGGACTTGAGCTTTGCCTTGTATTCCTCTTATGTGTGCATCTACTACACCACATGGTGCCCCTGTTGTCTAGCTGGTCTGCTGAAAGGTTAGCATGCTAAGTAAACAATTTATCCACAGGATACACTGCTAAGAAAAGTTCAGCACCTCACATACATCTGCAAAAAAATCCACACTCACAAATAACTACAGAAATGACCACCTACATGCTTGATGAACACTAAGCGAGAACATCTTCACTCTCCTGCTCATAATAATTACATCATCTTTACAGGAAACACAGAAATGTTCACAATAAATCAACACTGACACATTTAAACTTTCTTCATCCAATAAATCAATACAGTATTTTTAGCACACTGTAGACATTCTATTATTATTGTTATTATTATTATTGTTGTTGTTATTATTGTTGACATTATAAATTAAGATTTCTAACTAATTTTTTTATAACAATGGCCACACCCCTGTTTCTAACTCTTCGCTTTACACAAAGTGGACAAAGATGATAAATCAGAAACTCAGTGTAGATGAAACACATTCGCTGTGCTTCTCTCTGCACGGTTATTAAACACTGAGCTGAAACATGGCGAGGATTCTGATCTTCTGCATCATCTGTGTTTCTGCAGCAATCATTCAAATGGACCGAGCTTACGGTACAGCAACAGGCTTTCCATTTACTGTAACAACTGCACCAGTAGCTACACCTGGATCAACATGGGAAACCAGGAGTAAGACTTGTTTTTTTCTCTGTGTTGTATTATTCTTTTATTAGTCTCCACACTCTGTCCTCTACATCTGCCTTTCACACCATCTACCTGCATGTCTTCCCTCACCACATCTATAAACCTCCTGTAATCAAGAGCAAAAAAACACAAGATTTTGAGACCAAAAAATGTTTGTGTTCATTTTAGGTTTTTTCCATCATCTGGACCTGATAGAAACTTGTACTTCACTGCATTGATGTTACACACTAGCTCACTCTCCTGTTTATCACCAGCATATTCTGTACATTATTTCTGAGGTATTCCAGGGTTCAATACAGTACTGAAGTACAGTAATCCCCTGCTTTAGCGCAGTCCAACTCTGATTGCATTGCATTTGCCACATAACTAATTTGCTTGGCTGATTTTCCTCTTCTATCTGCAGAGAGCACCATAGCCCAAAATACTTTATGGAGTTTTATGTTGAAATAAATAAATAAATTAATACAAAATATGATTATTCATTATAAATTGAAGTAAAATGATAATACAGTACAGTAAGTAAAGAATGTGGTGATGTGTATTTTTAACTCCGCCTCTTTTTTTTTTTTTTTTACATCAAAAGGACACTTCAACCAATAAACAAGCAGAGAAACTACACATAGGCTATGCTACAGAACTGTAAACTGTACAGTGCATGTACTCACTATAAATGTGATAGAGTGTACTGTGTTTTTATTATATATTCTTGCACATGTTTTCTGTGTGTTTAAAGTGTGTGCGAGGATCATTTACAGCTTAAACAATAAAATAAAAGCGTTTTTTGTGGTGGTGTCCTTTTATTGCAGTTTTTTGTTTATCACAGGTTTTGAAACGTAGCCACCACGATAAAGGTGGGATTACTGTGCACGGTTAACCCAGGGTCATGTTGCTTGCACAGACAAAAACACACATCTTAAAATATATCTTTTGATCATAAGATTTTGTAGCAGTTTTGAGTCTTTGAACAGACATTTGAATAGTGTGATGATCCTGCAGCTGAGACAGAGCCACAGCTATGAACTATGAGAGAATTGTTTATATATTTATTTTTCTACTTTTTAACTTCAACCACCAAAACATTTAAACATTTATGGACACAGTAACTGTAGAAAAGTTTATTTAGGATGAATGAACAGCTATAAGAGTTTATTTCTATAACTGGGAGTTACATACTGCATATAAAGAAACACACATGTACAGATCAACATGAACACAAAGTATTTCCTCATATATGGTACATCATCAGTAGCCCTAAAGTGCACTGCAATGCCCATTAGTCAGTTCCTCCAGAAGGACCATGGTGTTCAATTTGAGTACAATGTAGATGAATGAATTTTAACATCAACAATTTCTAACACAATATTATAGACGTTATGCTTTAACTACTGTGTGATTTGTGTTCATCTGTAACCTCTCTGTGGACATGTTCTGTTTGCATGAATGTAAAATATATATATATCATATGCTTATCTTTTCTTTACATAAAAGAGAGATGTCGAAGTCAACTGCTGGCGCTTGCTGATGACGTCATCGCATGGTTGCCATGACGCGTTAGTGCTAGTCTTCAAGCATATTACTACAGAAAGAGCTCAGCGCCGTGTTCTCTTCAGGTAATCATCATCATCATCATCATCATCATAATTGATAAACATAATAATAGTATTAATAAACTCCTTACTTCAAGTAATAATAATGTAGACAAACAGTATGTGTATAAAGTGCTGGAGTTTCAGTCTTGTTAGCCGCTAAGCTAATCCGCGGTGATATAGAGAGCTGTACTCGTGTTGTTTCTGATCATGTGTATTTATTGAGTTCACTTATTATTTATAAATTACGTACTTTTTACAATTTAATAAGATATTTAATTTACATTGCACACTCCGCCTACTGCTCTAGGATTAGTTGAAGTGATTTTATCCAATCCTGGAGCAGGTGGCAGGATATCATCCAATCCTATCGCAGGGTTTATGACGGGAGGAAGTAAAAACGGACACCTGGGAAGAGCGTCGGTTTCTTTAGAACAAGTGTAGGTATAGTATTGAGACTAATCACCTGTGTGTGTGTGTGTGTGTGTGTGTGTGTGTGTGTGTGTGTGTGTGTGTGTGTGTGTGTGTGTTTTTTAGGGTGAGATGGATAATACAGCAGCAGATTTGCTGGGTGGTGTGGAGTCGTTACATTCCTCCTCCTCTCTCTCTCCTCCTGTCTGTCTCTCCTCCTGTCTGTCTCTACCTGTCTCTCAGTCTTCCTCTCCTCTCTCCTCATCTCGTGAGGTCACTGCTCGTCTCTACTCCTCCCTTCAGCAAAGTCGAGAGCAAGAGGTCAAACACCATCAGGGCGAAACCCATCGCACACCAACAGCCAGGTAAAGACATCATTATATAGGAATAACAATTATAACAACCTGTGTGTGTGTGTGTGTGCGTGTGCGTGTGCGTGTGCGTGTGCGTGTGCGCGCACACAAGTGTGATTTTCAGACATATAGATAAAAAGTAGATAGCTTCATCTCACTTGTCTCACTCTTGCACAGACAGGTATCTTTTAAGGATACGTCTCCGCTGGTTGCCATGATAACAGATCAGATTGGGGATGGTCTCAGATTGTGTTCCTCCAGTGACCTCAGAATCTCTACCATGGAGGAAGTGGAGTCAGAACCAGAGCCAATCGCTGAAAAGATGGAGCTGTTGAGCAAAACTAAACTTCAGGTAATGGCTCTTATAAACACAACACGCTGGAGTTCACACCGTACACACCACTGCACTGTTACACTGTTACACCCACAACACCTTCATAATACCTGTACTGTTCTGTGTACAGCCAACCATACATGCTGTGTGTGTGTGTGTGTGTGTGTGTGTGTGTGTGTGTGTGTGTGTGTGTGTGTGTGTGTGTGTGTGTGTGTGTAGAGTGGTCATTGGCACATTGAGGAAATGGAGAATGTGAGGAGTCATTTACAGACAATTCTAAGAGCCAGAGAGACTGACACACACGGTGAGAACACACACACACACACACACACACACACACACACACACACACACACACACACACACACACACACGTACGCACGCATACACACAGATACAGAACCACAGCCCGGTAACAGGAGATGAATGAGCCCTGGTCTCCAACCCACCAACAGTCTGACTTTGACCATTAACTTGTGAATTATGACCTTTACAGAACTCCCCTCTGATCTGCAGTATATTCAGAACAATGAGAGTGACAGCAGCTCTCCTCTGCTCAGGTACACACATACACACACCTCCTTCTGTTTATCTATCCATCTATACATCCTCTTCTTTATCATGTCACCTACTCCTACTCCCCATGTTCATCTCTCTCTCTCCCTCACTCTCTCTCACCCTCTCTCACCCTCTCTCACCCTCTCTCTCTCTCTCTCTCTCTCTCTCTCTCTCTCTCTCTCAGTGGTTTAGAAGGGTTGTTCCCACGGTATTCCCGTCTCCGTGCGGATTTTGACTCTGCCCATTTTCACTCTGTATCTGAGCTGCAGGTGATCAGAGAGAGTCTGGAGAGAGAAAGAGCAAGACGCAAGGTAACACACGTATATGTATACACACACACACACACACACACACACACACACAGAGATGTTAGAATAACCAGTGCGCACGCTCTCTCTCTCTCTCTCTCTCTGTAGCACTCGGAGCAGCAGCTCTTGGCAGTGCAGAGTAAGGCGTTAGAGCTGCAGCAGCAGTTAGCACTCGCCGTGTCTGCAGATCGCAAGAAAGATATCATGATCGAGCAACTCGATAAGGTTCATCCACCCTGTCTCTCTGTGCTAGTACAGCAGTGTGTGTGTGTCTGTACGGGTGGGTGGGTGTTGTAATGGGTGGAGGGTGAGGGTGGTGTTTTCTCTCTTACCGTGTGTGTGTTTCTCAGACCTTGGAGAAAGTGGTGGAGGGGTGGCGCCGGCACGAGAGAGAGAAGAGTGAGGGAGTGAGAAGGCTGCAGGAGGAGAAGGAGGCAGCAGAGAGTTCACAGCAAAAACAGAGAGAGGTGGTGACACAAACACACACACACACACACACACACACACACACAGACACACAGACACACAGACACACACACACTACTTATTCTGGATATCCAGTACCTGTTGCAGGGTAGTCTGCCACATGATCCGAGACGAGTGCTGTTCCTGTCCTTGTCCACACAATTGTCTTACAGTGTGAACCTGAAACAAGGACATTACCATCACCTGCCACACACACACACACACACTTATAGGCATCAAACAACACACACCTACTTTACAACACTTAGATTACACACAAACAGAATGCTTAGTTCTTGCCTTTTTATCTCTGTGTGTGTGTGTGTGTGTGTGTGTGTGTGTGTGTGTGTGTGTGTGTGTGTGTGTGTGTGTGTGTGTGTGTGTGTGTGTGTGTGTTGTAGGCTATGGCTTGCCTTGAGAAGAATCTGTCTGAAGCAGCAGAGATGCTGGAAAAAGAACAAAAACGCATGGAAGACCTACAGAACACCAACAAACTGCTGGTATACACACACACACACACACACACACACACACACACACACACACATTGTACTGTGTAAAATTGAGTCCTGAATAGTGTCTGCATGTATGCAGGAGTTTGACATGGCGGAGCTGCAAGTGTCTGTAGGTGAGTTGGAGCAGGAGGTGCAGCGTCTACGTGCTGAGTTGGAGGAAAAGAAGGCTGAGGTGGAGAGACTCCAAACACACAGCCTGGATCTACAGCAACAACTTGAACAACACAACCTTGAATCCAAACACACACACGCACACCTGCAGCAGGAGCTGAAACTGCTCACACAACAGCTGGAGACAGAGAGGGTGAGGCGCATGCGTACACACACACACACACACACACACACACACACACACACCTCTGCAGGAGCTGGCACACATTTAAAATGTTTAATGTCTGAAAATGTGTTCTAATCGTGTGTGTGTGTATAGGAGCGAGTGGGTCAGGAGGTGCAGCTGCATGAGGAGACCCAGTCCAGACTTCAGCAGCTGCAGCAGGACCTCGAGGAGACTAGGAGAGAAAGAGACACAGCCAGAGTGGATCGAGCACTAGACCAGGTCTCACATATACACACACACACAAACAAACATAATACACAATCATGCAGGGATTCTCCAGATTGTTGTTTTTTTTTTGTTTTTTGTGTGAAATGAGTGTAATTCAGTGTAAATTAGCACCTGCACAGTTACACACACACAAACACCTGCACAGTTACACACACACAAACACCTGCACAGTTACACACACACAAACACCTGCACAGTTACACACACACACAAACACCTGCACAGTTACACACACACACAAACACCTGCACAGTTACACACACACACAAACACCTGCACAGTTACACACACACACAAACACCTGCACAGTTACACACACACACAAACACCTGCACAGTTACACACACACACAAACACCTGCACAGTTACACACACACACAAACACCTGCACAGTTACACACACACACAAACACCTGCACAGTTACACACACACACAAACACCTGCACAGTTACACACACACACAAACACCTGCACAGTTACACACACACACAAACACCTGCACAGTTACACACACACACAAACACCTGCACAGTTACACACACACACAAACACCTGCACAGTTACACACACACACAAACACCTGCACAGTTACACACACACACAAACACCTGCACAGTTACACACACACACAAACACCTGCACAGTTACACTCACACACAAACACCTGCACAGTTACACACACACACAAACACCTGCACAGTTACACACACACACAAACACCTGCACAGTTACACACACACACAAACACCTGCACAGTTACACACACACACAAACACCTGCACAGTTACACACACACACAAACACCTGCACAGTTACACACACACACAAACACCTGCACAGTTACACACACACACAAACACCTGCACAGTTACACACACACACAAACACCTGCACAGTTACACACACACACAAACACCTGCACAGTTACACACACACACAAACACCTGCACAGTTACACACACACACAAACACCTGCACAGTTACACACACACACAAACACCTGCACAGTTACACACACACACAAACACCTGCACAGTTACACACACACACAAACACCTGCACAGTTACACACACACACAAACACCTGCACAGTTACACACACACACAAACACCTGCACAGTTACACACACACACAAACACCTGCACAGTTACACACACACACAAACACCTGCACAGTTACACACACACACAAACACCTGCACAGTTACACACACACACAAACACCTGCACAGTTACACACACACACAAACACCTGCACAGTTACACACACACACAAACACCTGCACAGTTACACACACACACAAACACCTGCACAGTTACACACACACACAAACACCTGCACAGTTACACACACACACAAACACTAAATGTTCCTTTTAAGGTCTCTCTGGGTTCTCATATGTCATGAAACTTTTCATCTGTCCTACTGTGAATTTTGCTGGTCATTACATTTGTATCCATGAGGGTTCCACCTCACCTCGAGAGTTACATCCTCTCCCTCCTGAGTCAGAACATACTGTACAGCTATTGGAGTTTTGCTTTCAGGCTCGGTTTGAGGCTCAGCGCTCGCAGTGGGACGTGGAGCTCCGCCTTGTTGTGGAGCAGCAGGTCACAGAACGACTGGCAGCCATGCAGGAGGAGAATGCTAATGCTACAGCTAGGCTACGAGAGCAACACAGGTACACACACAACACAATCATAGGAGGATAACACAAATGCTACAGATAATCTTAGACATTCTGAAAAGCCATCTTTCAGAAGATCATGTTGCAGACACTGACCGTGTGTGTGTGTGTGTGTGTGTGTGTACAGGAAGCAACTGCTGGACCTGAGTGCTCGTCATGAGAGAGAGTTTTCTGTTCAGTCAGATGAGTTCAGATTGCAGCTGAAGGAGAGAGATGACCGCCAGCACCAGCTCACACTCAACTTCAACAACAAGTATGCAGTACTGTGTGTGTTGAAATACACACACTTACTTACCCACACATTAAACATGTGGGACTGAGAGGTTGTCCACTTACATTCCAGACTCTTCCTCCAAACCACTCGTCTCTTCAGATGCAGATATTAGTTGTTGCTATGACAACCTATGGTGAATTAGTTGACCGTTACTGTAACTAACAAGAGCGAACACAACAGTGCAGTTTCGGTAAATCTCATATCATCTTGCCACTCAATCACCGTGTGTGTGTGTGTGTGTGTGTGTGTGTGTGTGTGTGTGTGTGTGTGTGTAGGATGGCAGAGCTACAGGAGGAGCTTGTTTCTATGGAAACCAGTAAGATGAGGCTGGAGATGCAGAGGGAGGAGCTAGTGTCTCGTCTGCAGGGAATGATGCGTTCCCATTGGGCAGAGGCTCTGAGACTGTTGACAAATCAGGAGCAGGTCTATGAGAAACACAACGAAGTTTTACAGTCCTACACACCACAATTCATCCGCTGACATCATTGTCTCTGTGTGTGTGTGTGTGTGTGTGTGTGTGTGTGTGTGTGTGTGTGTGTGTGTGTGTGTGTGTGTGTGTGTGTGTGTGTTAGATTGACATATCAAAACCACACTCATCCCTTCAAACTCAGGACACTAGTGTCTGTAGCACAGCATGCACACTTTCTACAGGTACACACACACACACACACACACACACTCGTAAATAATTTAAATATTAGTATTATTAATAATGTTACAGAGATCATTCTGGATCATTTCTGTCTGTCAGCTGCTCCTCAGGCTGTGGTCCTCCAGCTGTGCAGAGACAGAGAGCGAGGGATAAGGGGAAAAGGGGACAGTGGAGGGGACAGAGGACGAGTGGAGTCTGACTTCAGCCTGTTAAACCACAGTCAGACCTTCAGTCCACTAGAGCCAGTGCTGGATGACACACACCTTACAGGTATGAGATGCGGCTGAAACTAGCAAAGACTTGAAGAACGTTGAAGTGAGGTACTACGTTGCACTGTGTGTGTTGCAGCTGGACATGATTTGTGGGACAAGTCTGTGGGAGCAGAGAGACACATAGTGGACAATGGAAATGATGGAGGGAGATTCCAAACAGAGAAAGAGAGAGTGGGAGAGATGTCTCAGTCTGGAGAGAATCTGACTCTGCACTCGACTCACTTTCACACTCAGGAACTGTACAGTGACATGAATCAAAACAAGATTCACTCTGATCACCAAGTCAACAGACAACAGTTTCCCAATTCCAGTGTCCATCCCAGTGTGACACTGAATCCCACTCTCAGACCAAATCAAACCCATTCCTCCACAGACATACAGGCCAATCACAGCTCAGATAAGGGGGCAGGGCGATGTAATACAGGGACAAGAGCTCCACCCACAGAAGAACAGACCCTGAGAGCCCCTCCCCCTGTGTCCAAAACATCTTCGTGTGACAAAAGACAAAATGAACTGCAGTACTACATTGCAAAGGTGTATATGCACACACACACACACACACACACACACGTCTATCTCTGTTATTGCATGTAACACAACACAGTATAACATTTCTTAGTAATTGATCTGCTTTTCCGTCTCTCTAGCTGTTGGAGCGTTCTCCAGGTGAGCCTCTGGAGGAACATCAGGTGGAGCTGAACAAGACCAGAGCAGAAACGCAGTCCGCTAACTCAGGTGCGTTGTGGTTCACACATGCAGCTTTGCTGTTCTGGCACCTTCTGCATAAATGTGTGTTTTTAGGTGTGAGTTCTCAGGTGGAGTCAAAGCTGGAGCAGCTTGCTGACCTACTGCACCTGACACTGCCCCCTACACATACCACACAGCAACTACAGCAGCTCCTAAACACCATTATTAGGTGTGTGCACATGTATATTATTGTTTGTGTATACATTGTGTATTACACCACACTGGATTAAAAGGTGTGTGTGTTGTGTGTGTTTTAGGTCTGGTGAGACATGTTCTGACTCAGTCCATGCTAATCTGGACCGCAGACTGGCACAGCATGACAGGAGGGAGGTGAGACAGAAGGAGGAGAGAAATAATAGAAGTATATTAGTGTTATGAATTAAAATAATAATATTAATTAAAGGATAAAAAAACATTTGAAATGTAAATGATTATCAGACATGGTAAGAAATTCTAAAGCAATAATTTAAATAAAAGGTAGATTTTGTTAAAAGTTGCAACAGAATAAAAAAAGAAAACCCCCTATAATAAACACAGTGTGTATTCTGTGTGTAGCAACGTCAAGCTGCACCTCGCAACACGCAGAGCACGACCACACGAGGACGCCGGACTGGAGCCCAAGGTCAAAAGTCAGGATCAAAGGTCAATGCTTGGAGATGAATGAACTCTGATGATTCTATTTAAAACTAAAAACAGATTTTCTTTTTTAGTGTATTTTATTTCCTGCTATTAATTTATTATAATAAAATGTTTTACTAAGTTCTTGTTTTATAAACATGTGTGTGAGTCTTCATTATCTGATTATTTTATTTTAATGTATTTGTCTCAGTGTAAATAGGAAGTGATGATTAGGTTGTGGTGGCAGTACTGCAGTGAGAAACGGCTCGTTCCCCAGCGTGGGGTTACAGGAGGAAGTGCAGGAAGTCTGCAAATTAAAGAGAAATATGTATAAAGTGGGACTGGGACAGAAGTGTGTTTACAGACATAAAGGAGTTTTAGTATAAATGAAAGTAAACACTAACCATATTTATTAATTTTAGGGGGTTTTGTGTGGATGTGATGTGACCTCTCAGATGATTTCAGACGCTGTGGGCACTGTCACAGCTTCAGTCCTGTAGAACTGCAGTCTTTAAAAACATCATCACTGTAATGTGCAGAACATTTATAATTAAGAGTCTTCCTAATGAACATAAACCCTAACCCTAACCCTAACCCATAAATATCCCATATTCCAGCTGAGGAGAGAGCTGCACTATGGGGCAAACTCACATCAGCAGCTCAGAAATGACTACAGTGAACACTATTAACTTCCCACTGTAATAATGCTGTGTGTGTGTGTGTGTGTGTGTGTGTGTGTGTGTGTGTGTGTGCGCTCGTGAGCTGTGAGCACTGATACAGTAATTAAGAACATGATTCTATCTTCTGAGTACCACTGGAATTAACAAGGTTTTATAAGTTACAACATCTGATCATTATTACTACATGGGTAATTCTCTTGTAAGATGAGTGTAATACACCATCATCCTGTCACCACCCCGTTACCAACTGGTGATCACCTGTGGATCTGGAAGGCCAAATGAGGGGTGTTATGCTGTGTATGTCATATCAAGAAGATGAGAAGAAACACCAGAAGCCTGATCTCTGAGCACATTATCTGATCCCTAACAAGCAGCAGCTCCCTTCCTAAACTCCGGCACCTCAAAGTGTATCATGAACCTCACAAAGCAGAAAATGATTTACCCGTGTGCCAACAGGAGCATGTGTCTGAGACTGTTTCAGTACCGGTTCAGTTTCAGGGGCATGGGAACTCAGAGGTTAAGGTGCTGGGGTACTGATCAGAAGGTTGGAGGTTCAAGTATCGTCAAGCAGCTTGGGCCCTTGAGCAAAGACCCTTAAGAGGGGCACCGTATCAGGGCTGATGAAAGAATTTCACTGAGCTGTAATGTATATGTGATAAAGTTCTTTCATTCTTTTCTTCTACTGCTGAATGCATTCCACAGATTTCAGTGCAAGTGCTATCATAAATAAATAAACAAACATCATTCCAGATCTTCAGTACTAAAACCTCATGAAACTATCAGGGTTATTTACAGTAACTACAGAACACAAGGAACATGTAGAAGAGCATGTTTACCAGCACAGAGGTTATACAGACTCATTTACATAGAAAACTAGTTTTTCTTACCAAACATTTAGAGAATTGATGCTAAAGTTCACACAGTATTTACTTCACTATTCCAGCAAATCTTTTCATTAAGTAACTGAAGTCATATTCATTTTAATCAGAAATTTACTGAATGTTAATAGAAATATTTCCTGTGAGCATGTTTGTGTGGCAGTGACTGAATAAAACCCTTTATTATACATTATCTACAAATATGTTTAATAAAACTCCTGCTTAGTCTTTCTGTATTCTACCTGTTTTTACTGCTGATTTTAAACCATAAACTCTGACACATTATAATTCAGCTTTTTTTAAAATATTTTCTTGCTTATTTTGCTCTTTTATTTTATAGTAATTATCTACAGCTCCTCAGTTTAACCTCAATAAAAAAAAAATGAGGTAAAATACTAACTCTCAGGTCAAATATGAGATAAAATAATAACCATGAGGAAAAAAAACTGAAGTGTGTGAGCAGCGCATGAGACACCCCCCCCACCACCACCACCACCACCACCATCCTTCTTCTCCCACCACTTTGCTCCACCTCTTAGGATCAGTGGAAGCGCGTCCTTACAGCGTGACATCGCCCCCTACAGTCCACCTGGATTACATGTATGAGTGTTTTACTGAACAGCCTGGTGGTTCCTGGTGTCCTTCTGTGAAAGCTGTCTGTGTTATTCATCATCCAAATGTATTCTGATAGCAATAATCTGCCCACACATGAAGAACTGGTGATATTCAGGTTAACATTTCCTGACATTTCCTAATTTTACCACTAACCCAGGTTCATCAACTGATTTTGAAGTTTGTTTTTATTAAAAGTGATAAAATTCACATTGTTTAATACTTATGATGAAAACCCAAACAAGTCAAGTCAAGTCAAGTTTATTTGTATAGCGCTTTTCACAACAGACATTGTCTCAAAGCAGCTTTACAGAAAACAACAGTGAAGGTGAATGGTGTGCGTTTGTCCCTGATGAGCAGCCGTGGCGACAGTGGCAAGGAAAAACTCCCTTAGATGATATGAGGAAGAAACCTTGAGAGGAACCAGACTCAAAGGGGAACCCATCCTCATATGGGTGACATCAAGAGTTTGATCATAAATCTTTCACAATACAGAACAATTTGTGATCATCATAGATCCAGCATCAGCTTCTCCATGCCAGGGCCTTTAAACACTCGGCATCTACTTCTCCATGATCATCCATAGGTCCATAATCTTCACGAGGTGGGACGTGACTGGAGCTGGCCAAACCTCAGGATGCCTCGGGATGGGGAGAGAAAGAGAAGCAGTGGAGAGGAATTAGCGTAGCTGCTGTTCATGATATTAACAGCACAAGTTGATAATGTGCATGTGATCAGATGTTCTGGAGCACAAGGTTATGATGTGATGTGTGTGATGTGTGTTATGTGTAGGCTTTGCTAAAAAGATATGTTTTTAATCTACACTTAAACTGGGAGAGTGTATCTGAACCCCGAACACTGTCAGGAAGACTATTCCAGAGTTTAGGAGCTAAATGTGAAAATGCTCTACCACCTTTAGTGGACTTTGCTATTCTAGGAACTACTAGAAGCCCAGAGTTTTGAGATCTCAGGGAGCGTGACGGATTGTAGCGTGTTAAGAGACTGGATAGATACATGGGAGCCAAACCATTTAGTGCTTTATAAGTGAGTAGCAGTAGTTTGTAGTCTATTCGAAACTTAATAGGAAGCCAATGTAGGGACGATAAGATTGGGGTTATATGATCGTATTTTCTTGACCTTGTAAGAACTCTTGCTGCGGCATTCTGAACTAACTGAAGCTTGTTTATTAATGATGCAGGACATCCACCTAGTAATGCATTACAGTAGTCTATTCTAGAGGTCATAAACGCATGGACGAGCTTCTCTGCATCAGATATAGATAACATATTTCTTAGCTTAGAAATATTTCTAAGGTGAAAGAAGGCTGTTTTTGTAACTTGATTGATGTGATTTTTAAAAGATAAGTTGCTGTCTAAAATAACTCCCAGGTCTTTTACCGTTGAACTAGTAGTTACAGAACAACCGTCTAAATGCAGGCTGAGATGCTGGAGCTTCTGTGTACTATTTTTTGGGCCGATGAGCAAAATCTCCGTTTTATCAGAATTTAATAGCAGAAAGTTATGGGTCATCCAATCTCTTATTTCTTCAACACACTCAGTTATGCGAGCTAATTGAGCTGTATCGCCTGGTTTGGATGAAATATATAGCTGGGTATCATCAGCATAACAATGAAAGCTAATTCCATGCCTTCTAATAATATTTCCTAACGGAAGCATGTATATTGTGAAAAGCAGGGGTCCTAGAACTGACCCTTGTGGCACGCCATAATTTACTAGCATTATCCTGGATAGCTCTCCATTTAAATCTACGAAATGGTAACGATTGGACAGGTAGGATTTAAACCAGCTTAATGCCTGTCCCTGAATGCCGATGTAATTCTGTAAGCGATCGAGGAGAAGATCATGATCTATAGTGTCGAACGCAGCACTAAGATCTAGTAAAACTAATAGGGAGATGTAGCCTTGGTCTGAAGCTAAAAACAGGTCGTTAGTGATTTTAACTAGAGCAGTTTCTGTGCTATGATGGGCCCTAAAACCTGACTGAAACTCTTCAAAGATATTGTTCTCCTGCAAGTGGTTACATAACTGGGCAGCGACAATCTTTTCTAAAATCTTAGACATAAATGGGAGATTTGAAATTGGTCTGTAATTCGATAGCGTGCTTGGATCCAGATTAGGTTTTTTAATGAGGGGCTTAATAACTGCTAACTTGAGGGATTTAGGGACATGACCTAACGATAGTGAGGAGTTAATAATATTGAGAAGAGGCTCACCAGCTGTATATAACACTTCCCAAACAGAACTAATATACTGAATATTTATATAATCACATATTTGTACATTTGTATTAGCTAAGAATATATTGACAAAATAAACATAATCTGTTTTGTGTTGATTTATGATATAAAATCCCAGGATGAGTCTGAGGATTCTGCATTGTAATGGAGCAGGACACTGTGTACGTGCTGTACCTGTGAAACGCTGATATAATGAATGTAATCTCGATAAAAATGGATATAAATGAGAATGAAATTTGGATCTGGGTTAGTGTGAGTAAAATTGTTTCTTTACAGATGAATATGTTTTGTTGCCTGAACAATAAAGAAATTCAAGCAGATGTCAAGTAACCTTTGTGTTTCTAAACCAGTCAAACCAGTTCGAGTTCGTCACAGCAGTTTCATTCTGTGGCCAGAAGAAATCGTGAAGAACACAGTGAGTATCTAAACACGGACAATTATTACAAAACCTGAGTGAATCTGCAGTAAAGGACGATTCACCTTCTGACCTCATCATGGGATTATGCAAACTAAAGGATAATGTTATGTGTTATGCAATAATGTTAAAAGTAACCCCACAGTAGTCAAATGTAACCCTTAACCCATAGCATGATCTGTGTGTGTGTGTGTGTGTGTGTGTGTGTGTGTGTGTGTGTGTGTGTGTGTGTGTGTGTGTTTTGCACAGCTGTTATCTGTAGGACAATAGCAGACCTCCAGAATGAGTGCCTCTGAAAAACACAACAGAAAGACATATGAGAGGTGAGAAACATAAAACTGCTAATATTAAATCTTTATAATGATTATTATTATTTTTATTATATATATATATATACACACACACACACACACACATTTATTTATATTATATTAAAAGAAAACTATTTTACTAATCTGAACTGTAGGTGTGTGTGTGTGTGTGTGTGTGTGTGTGTGTGGGGGGGGGGGGGGGGGGAAATGACTGTAATGAAATTGAATGGGAGTGAATGAGGAAGTTATGTGACGCTGCAAACAAATTTTTCAAATAACTATTTTCTGCTAAATGAACTCCAGTCTTTACATAAATACATAATCATATACATGCTTACATATTACGTGTTTATGTGATTAATGTGTTTATATATTACACATTTATATGATTACGATTTATAAATTCTAAACTTTTCCATACAGATTTAATTCAGACTCACCTGAACATTTTTTGAAGAAGAATTCAATAAACTTACTGACAAACTTCAACGATAGAGACAGTTCTGCTGATCTGAGGTCAGTATAGTAATTATATTTTAGGGAATTCCCCTCATTATCAAACCATTTCTTATGTATATATTTATGAGCTGAGAATATCAGCATATTAACACATCTAAAGAAATCAATTCATTCCTTCCAGCATCCATTCCCTTTGCCACAGAAGAGAATTAAGCAAAACGACATCATTTATGCTTCGTAATTAAATAATTAACATTTATTATTCATTTCTTTAAATATCAGGAAATTCTAACATGCTTGGGTTTATCTACAGAGCAGTGAGTTCAGCTGAGAGTGTAAAAATGACCTGTAAACAGCCACTGGATTTAATATTCAGGGTGTGTAGATTCTTTTATTATTATTATAGACATTTTTACACATAATATAAAACAGTCAAATTTGTGGATTTAAAGTAAAATCATATTTTGTAAAATTTTACCTAATCAGGAGCTGGAACACAAAGTCATCACTTTGATGAAGAATGAATTGAACAGGTTCAGGAAACTCCTCAGTCCAGATTACCCAGCATGCACTGAGAGGGAGGTGGAGGATGAGGATGAGAAGGCTCACCACAGTGTCAGAGAGGGAGCACTGAAGATCACGCTGCACGTCCTGAACATCATGAACCACACAGATCTCGCTAAAACATTACACAATAGTAAGGAATCAGCATGGGGGAAGCCCCCCGTCTGCTTCAGCAGATGTTCTATAATAAGATACATTATAAATTATTGTTTATAAATGTGATCACATTCTTCTGTTCTGTTAGAGTTAGAGCTGCTCTCTGTGTATCAGGACAAACTCCAATCCAAGCTTGTGGAGAAGTGTAAAAGAATTACTGAAGGAATCTCACAGCATGGAAGTTCAGCACTTCTGAATGAGATCTACACAGAGCTCTACATCACAGAGGGTTGGAGTGGAGACGTCAATAATGAACATGAGGTGAGACTGATTGAGACAGTGTCCAGGAGACCAGCAACACAGGAGACACCCATCAAATGTAATGATCTCTTTAAAGACAAGTCCATCAGAAGTGTGCTGACTAAAGGAGTTGCTGGAATTGGAAAAACAGTCTCTGTGCAGAAGTTCATTCTGGACTGGGCTGAAGGAAAAGCAAATCAGGACGTCACCTTCATGTTTCCACTTCCCTTCAGAGAGCTCAATCTGATGAAGCAAAAACATCTCAGTCTGATGGATCTTCTTCATCACTTTTTCCCAGAAATGAAAGAATTAAATTTAATAGACTGTAACTTCTACAAAGTGGTGTTGATCTTTGATGGTCTGGATGAGTGTCGACTTCCTCTAAATTTCCAGAACAATGAGAGATTGTGTGATGTGAAAGAATCAGCCTCAGTGGATGTGCTGCTGACGAACCTCATCAAGGGGAATCTGCTTCCCTCTGCTCTCCTCTGGATTACCTCTCGACCAGGAGCAGCCAATCAGATCCCTCCTGAGTGTGTAGACCAGGTAACAGAGGTACGGGGGTTCAGTGATCCTCAGAAAGAGGAATACTTCAAGAGAAGGATCAGTGATCAGCGGCTGGCCAATAAAATTATTAGAAACATGCAGTCTTCAAAAAGCCTCTACATCATGTGTCATATTCCAGTCTTCTGCTGGATCTCAGCCACTGTTCTAGAGAGAATGTTGGGTGAAGCAGAGAGTGGAGAGATCCCCAAGACTCTGACTCAAATGTTCACACACTTCCTGATTTTTCAGATCAAACACAGAAACCAAAAGTACCATAAAAATGGTGATCCTGATCCTCAGCAGAGTATCCTGGCACTGGGAAAACTGGCTTTCCAGCAGCTGGAGAAAGGAAACCTGATCTTCTATGAAGAAGACCTGAGAGAGTGTGGCATTGATGTCAGAGAAGCGTCCGTGTACTCAGGAGTGTGCACTCAGATCTTCAGAGAGGAGTTTGGGCTTCACCTGGGAAAGGTGTTCAGCTTTGTACATCTGAGTGTTCAAGAGTTTCTGGCTGCTTTATACGTGTTTCTCAACTTTGTCTTGAAAAACAGAAATCTTCTAAGGGACCAAAACCCTGGAATGTTACCTCTTTTAAGAAAGCAACCCATGTCCGCTCTCCTGAAGAGTGCAGTGGACAAGGCCTTACAGAGTGAGAATGGACACCTGGACCTGTTCCTCCGTTTCCTTCTGAGCCTCTCACTGGAGTCCAATCAGACTCTCTTAAGAGAACTTCTGCCCCAAACAGGAAGCAGTTCCCACAGCAAAGAGGAAACAGTCAAGTACATCAAGGACAAGATAAAAAAGAATCCCATTCCAGAGAAATCCATCAATCTGTTTTTGAGTCTGAATGAGCTAAATGATCATTCTCTAGTCCACGAAGTTCAAACTTACCTGAATAGAGGAGGTTATGGTCGTCTCAGTGGAACCAGACTTTCTCCTGCTCAGTGGTCAGCTCTGGTGTTTGTGTTGCTGAACTCAGAAGAGGATTTGGATGAGTTTGATCTGAAGAAATATGATAGATCTGAGGAGTGTCTTTTGAAGCTGCTGCTGGTGGTAAAAGCATGTAGGAAAGCCTTGTGAGTATTGTTTATAGATGTAGTATTAAACTTATTGCAACTGAGTGCACTGATATAATACTTGTGTGACGTGTCTGAAGGCACATCATGGTCAAATCCAACACAGTCTCTGAACTCTGAAGTGGATATTTATTTTCACAATGCAGCATAAGAGAGAGAGAGGTGAGAGGCATTGTGGGAATATAGTAGGTAAGGACCATTTTCATGATTAGCGCTTGGTAATTAGTTGCCATGAAGATAGCTAAGATTTAGCCTTCCATTCAGTGTGACTGCTGTTTCAATGCTTTCTGTCTGTGGTGCAAGTAACATAACTGGACCTTGTGTTGGACAGCACTCTAGTGAAGGGCACAAACCTTCAAAACACTCAGATATTCTGATTTGATGTCAGTGCTCGTAAATACTGCTCAACCTGAATGGTGAAGACAGGATTAGTTTCTTTTTTGACAGTCGTTCACTTGAGATTTTGGGGCACTGCTGATAAATCCATATTTCTGTAGGTTTGAGTATACAGAAATCATCAGGTTTTTTCTGTTTTTCTATTTTAAATTTTTTTTTTTCTCCAGGTGGTTTGTTGGGTGTTCATAACCCTGCTCCCACACCCTGCTCTGTGGCTTTATCCTATAACAGAAACTCCCTGGTTTCTGGAAACTGGATCTGAGGTCGGGGTCTTTAGAGGTTACACCCAGATTTCATAGATCACAGTACCTTAAAGTTATAATAAAAAAATAAAATAGTGGTAGAAACAGAAGATTGCGAGAAACTCACAGAGAAAAGCAATTCTTTTAACCCACCTGTGTCATGGAATTCAATCTCCAAAAACTGCTTGATTCCTTGATCACTCTGTGGGTCTTGTATAGGATTGCTTCCCGGTGATGTTATGGACAGATTACAGTTGTGATATCAAATGGGAGAAAGTAGTAAAGTTATTCATGTCCAACTCCAGCAGCTACGGTAGAGAGTCCAGATAAAAGCTTGTGGTGGTTTTTTTCTTTTTTTACTTTGTTTTGCGTAGGGATGCTCTGTGAGAACGTTGGCACAATCTTTTTCATGTAAGTAGATGAGAACAAATGCAAATGCAGATAAAAGGTGTTGATGAACATAACTAAGTGCAAATATAAAACACATGAAAACATGCCGTACATGAACTTTTGCAAGAACGTTAAAATAAACCCAACCATGGAGAACAAGCTGAGACTAATAGTGTCTTGCAAGGTGAGACTTAAATACATGTGTTAATCAAGGGTGAGACAGAACAGCTGTGAGTGATCAGGGACATGCAACTAGGTCATGTGACATGTAGGGTCTGATGGGGGATGTAGTCCTTCTGTATAGTCATTTCAAGACTAAGATTTATCAATATTTAAAATAAGTTTATTTCTCCTCTAGGCTTTTTGGCTGTAATCTGACTGAGGAAAGCTGTAGATCTCTGTCCTCAGTTCTCAGCTCAAACTCCTCCAGTCTGAGAGAACTGGATCTGAGTGACAATAACCTGCAGGACTCGGGAGTGAAGCTGCTCTCTGCTGGACTGGAGACTCCACACTGTAGACTGGAGATACTGAGGTCAGATCATCATCTGCAGAAAGAATTACTGAGTATATTTCTCTGTAAACACTAAACAGTTGGGGGCATGTCAGGGTGAGAAAATAAGGACATTGCTTTCTGAATTCCTTAATCAGGAAAATCCAAATAACCAATGAGTGAATTCTAAATATAAGCAGTGAGATTTTCTTACCAAACACATTTAAAAGAAAAGTAATACAATGTTTTGCCAGTGTCAGCAAATTATAACAATTAACAGAACTTTACAAAGAGAACAAAAACGAGAGCAATGTTATCTACACGGTGAAGGTGTTGGGAATCAAGGCCTTGAGAACGCATATAATTCATTATTAAATAAACTAATACGCTTTGTTCGCTATGTTTGTTTGAGATTCCAGTATTCTGAGCTTGTATTTCTGCCCCCAGGATACGTAGCTGTAATCTGACAGAGGAAAGCTGTAGATCTCTGTCCTCAGTTCTCAGCTCAAACTCCTCCAGTCTGAGAGAACTGGATCTGAGTGTCAATAACCTGCAGGACTCGGGAGTGAAGCTGCTCTCTGCTGGACTGGAGACTCCACACTGTAGACTGGAGATACTGAGGTCGGTTTAACACTTCATCACTGTAAATACTCATCACACACACACACACACACACACACACACACACACACACACACTAGAATGAGACAATTCACTGTATTTATTCTAATAATAATTTGGCATGTGTTTCATTATTCTCAGGGGTAGTTTTTCTTCTTCCTGGTTTTAGGTGATTGTGTACTTGGTATTGAACTTTGCCTCTTCTCCTGGTTTGTAGGTTTAACCCTCTTTTTGTTGACTCTGTCTGCCTAATCCCTGACTCTGTGTACGTAGTTGATGATTATGGGAAAAGCACAAATAAACATCTACACAGACATTAATGCCTTCTTTATTAGTCCTACTTGAAGAAAACTATATTATTCCTGTTAATTTTAATGCTGGATATAAGGGGTTAGGGCTAGGGTTTTATGCAGGGGACAGAAAAAGTTGCCTGTCAGAGAAAGCCGAGTTTGTCTTGACCTTCACCCTCGTTAAGAGTGGGCATAGTAAAAAAGAAATGTGATTGTAGTATGTTTGGCAGACCTTCTTGTTCTAAATGCTTAGTTTTGATCCTACATTAAAGAAAATGTGTCAACAAGAAGTACTTTGTCAGAGACTGCAATTGTGTGCACTGGATCCTTCTTCCCATAAGGCATGTTGGCCTCACATGTTTATGTGTCATAGCCAGTTGCAGGAAGATTCAGCTCATGGCTCTGGCTACCCATGTACCTTAAACTTTGGTCCCTGAAGCTTGTAGACCACAGCTCATGGCTTAACTCATGTTCTCTCATGTTCTCTCATGTCACTCATGTTCTGCTGCTTAATTCCAAGTGCATCTGCTCTGCTGGTGGTCTTTGTGAGCCCTGATGTTTTAGACAAGTCCTGTTTATTCTTTCCTCCACTGTGTGGGTCTTGGGTTTCCATTCATTCCTGTCCACTTGTAAAGTCATGTGAAGCCTGCTGCACCAACAATGACCTTTGCCATGTCTGTAGTCTACAGTTCCTGTGAATGAATCTGTTCTGGCTGAAAGGTACTTGCAGAAAATCTGAACCATATTCATATGTATGTAAACAAATTTGGCATGTCAACAAACAGAGCAACGACAGGAGCAGGGAAAATGGTTCAGTCCCCTCAGGAACAAGGCTCAATGCTTTACACCACTCCAATGCTGATGACACACACACTGCTTCTCTTTCTCTCCCCATCCCGAGGCTTCCTGAGGTTTGGCCAGCTCCAGTCACGTCCCACCTCGTGAAGATTATGGACCTATGGATGATCATGGAGAAGTAGATGCCGAGTGTTTAAAGGCCCTGGCATGGAGAAGCTGATGCTGGATCTATGATGATCACAAATTGTTCTGTATTGTTGAAAGATTTATGACCAAACTTTTGATGTCACCCATATGAGGATGGGTTCCCCTTTGAGTCTGGTTCCTCTCAAGGTTTCTTCCTCATATCATCTAAGGGAGTTTTTCCTTGCCACTGTCGCCACGGCTGCTCATCAGGGACAAACGCACACCTTCACCTTCACTGTTGTTTTCTGTAAAGCTGCTTTGAGACAATGTCTGTTGTGAAAAGCGCTATACAAATAAACTTGACTTGACTTGACTTGACATCCTCATTCTGCTGTGAGATCATCAGTATGTCTGCTGAACAGCGTGGATGGTAAATAATAACTTGAAACTAAATCCCAGAAACCAACGTTTAGGATGCAGTATATACTTTGAGATGCATTCCCATGGCAATATCTTGGGATCACCTAAGAGAACAGGATCTGACAGTGCATTGTGTAGGTTTGGAAAACCTACTTTGAGTCTTTCTCGACTCATTTTGCAAACCAGATTCAGTTATGAATGTTTCTCCTTTAAAACATAAGGAGGATCTAGCCTTTCCTAACTACACTGGGAACTCAGATACTTGTTCTGTTCATCTTAAGATTGAGCTACTGTAGCTCCCTGGTACTGGTCTGCAGTTACAGCTTGTTTTTGGCTTTATTTACCTGGAGGCAATTATCACACCATACACCATTATCACACTGCACCATGCTTTCTGTCAGCCTCATTATTCCTCATGGTAGATTAGAACAGACTTTATTTGCCACATATATATGACAGCAGAGTGAAATTCTTTTTTATCACATATCCCAACTTGCTCAGAAGCTGGGGTCATTCATGATGCAGCACCCCTGGAGCATGGAGGGTTAAGGGCCTTGGTCAAGTGGTAGCTTGTCATGAATCCCCAACCTTCCAAACAGTAACTTAACACCTTAACCACTGAGCTACCACTACCCCAACGAAGTACAACAAAGTGCTGCTTTAACACTACCTCTAGACAAAGGCTGGAGTCCTGGATCTTATCAAAGAAAGACTGTAAAGAGCAGAACTGATTTAAAAAAATCTTTTCCATTTATGGTGCTCTGCTAATGCTAATGCTAATGCTTACACTACATGGTCTACTTGTGTTGGAGTGTGATTGGTTTTTAGTAGATGTAAATGGTTACTGTTTTTTTCTGTAGGTTATATCAGTGCAATATTAAAGGTGAAGGTTGTGCTGCTCTAGCTTCAGCTCTGAAAACAAACTCCTCATCACTTCTGAGAGAGCTGAATGTGAGCAGAAATGATCCAGGAGACTCAGGTGTGAAGCTGCTGTCTGATCTTCTGAAGGATCCATGCTGTACACTGGAGACACTGCAGTGAGTTACTGAATTACTGTCTGTATTATTGAGGTGTGTGTGTGTGTGTGTGTGTGTATATGTGAACAGGGAAGAGGTTCAGTGTGTTGTTTTCTGTTTTCTTACAGGATTGAGACATAATCACACACAAATGAGTATGAGAAGAGGATGCTTCTTACACACACACACACACACACACACACACACACACACACACACACACACACACACACACACACACACACACACACACACAGAGTATATGATATCACAGGCAGTGTGTGTTTGTGACCTATCAAAAATATGATCCCAGCTGTGGTGTGTAATAAAACTAAGATGTTGAGATTGTGTTGTTTTGTGTTGTTTTGGCAGCAGCAGGTTTTCCTGTTGTTAAAATTTCCTGAGTGCACAAACGTATTACAGATCTTTAATACTAAACAAAACAACATTTCTTGTCTTATAGTGTGACTGCTGACAGACATACAGAAAAAACTGTCCATGTCCAGAAACATACAGCTTTAGCTTGTGACTGTTAGAAAGTGCTGACACTGCAGTCTCCTTCCATACACAGTACATCATCATCTCCACAGATAAATAATAACACACATTTCAGGAAGGTTTCACACAAATTAAACCTGTTTGTTTTCCTAATGAAATGATTTTATGTCATTGTTATGTGGGTGTTTATGAGTCTAAATGATTCATACAAAAACTATATAAATATGTATATGTTTGTGTGTATATACACAGTATCTATGTGTGTCTTATTCCTGTTGATTGCACACAGATTCATTTTATTGGAAATTATGAAAGGCTAAAATCATTTGTTATTGTATTGCTTTAATAATTTAAATATAATTCTAATATAATGTCATACAAATCCAAATATACCAGTTATAAACATCATCAAGAAACAGACACAATACAAGGCATCTTCTGTAACAAATATTTTCAGGAAATTATATTTAAAGTATTTGTGATCAGTGTCAAATCAGCTGAAAATGAGTTAAATATGACAAATATGAACAAATAAATATATATATATATATATATATATTAAAAATACATTTGTCCTCGCGCGCGCCCTCTACCGGGAAAACGGGGGAAGAGGATGAGTTGTGACGTCAACAATCGGTCCCATCTAATTAGTCAGAAATGTGTTATTCGGAGTAGGTGGGGCGGTGACGTCAGACATTATTTTATCCAATCGCAGCCACAGATGGGTGTGTTCGGGGAATGTGGGCGGGGTCTGATAAAGGTGCCGTGTTTTTCGGGAGAAGGAGAACGTGTTTTGTGAAAGTTCTCTACAGGTTTTGTGAGCAGAAGCGAAGATCAGCGCGTGACAGGGAAAGTCTACAGATTTTATTAACACACCGGGTCTCGCGACAAGCACAGCCGTCTTATTACAGCACGGGCTTCATGCGCGCGAGCACACACACACACACACACACACACGGGCGGGGTGGACGCGAAAGAGAGTGAACGTGTGAAGAAGTGTGTGCATGAGTGTGTGTTTATGTGAAGTGTGTGCGAGTGTGTGTTTATATGAAGTGTGTGTGAGTGTGTGTAGAGATGAAAGTAGAGTTTGCTCCGTTAAATATCCCGTTGAGGAGACGCTTCCAGACCGCCGCGGTGCTGCAGTGGATCTTCTCCTTCCTCGGATTCGGTGAGTGACCCGAAATCTTCATTAAACCTGAACATGAAGCTCAACTCATCAGCATGGATCTAAATGAGTTCTGGATCCTGATTGGTCAGGAGGTGCTGATTAGTTCTCTGCAATAGTGCAGGTTTTGAGACAAAGTACTTCTTCCATACTGGGATGTGGACAGAAATCCTAATAAGAAGAATAAACAGGATCTAGACTGTATGGAAGGAGTCTCCAGTGTCAGCACTGTATTACTGTATATTTTCCCACATCCTCAGAACAGAGTTGTTCACATTTCTTTAGTTTTTCTCAGTAACATGACAATCTGCAGTTTGTCTCTTATTAACTGCAGCGAGACGACGGTGAGGGACAGAGTGTTTACAGCTGCTAGAACATAAATCACAGCAGGTTCACTGAAGTCGCAGTATTAATGTAGCTGTTAACAAATAAACTGAATGAGGAACTGTGGTGTAAGAGGAATAAAACACACACTGCTGTTGGAGGAAAATCATCAGGAGTGTGTAATTTTGTAACACGGCAGGAATCAGGTGAAATTCAGTGTTAATGTATATAATAATCTGTTTTTATCTCCGTCTGTTTCAGTGTAACTCAGTAATTACAATACACAGATTACAATCTTTACTAATACTACTTAATACGTGTGTGTGTGTGTGTGTGTGTGTGTGTGTGTGTGTGTGTGTGTGTGTGTGTGTGTGTGTGTGTGCGCGCGCAGCTCAGTGCTGTCTGGCAGCCTTCGTCCTGCTCTGTGTCAGTGATTGGTGGATTTTGGCTGCACTGTATGCTGGTTGGCTATATTTAGACAGGGACACACCCACAAATGGAGGTCGAAGGTCACACTGGGTCAGGAGCTGGACAGTGTGGAAATACTTCAGGGACTATTTCCCCATCTCGGTAAGAGAGAATCGGGTCTGTGTCATGGGGTCAAAGGTCAAAAAGTGCTTCTGTATAGTATTGAATATGATATGAATGAACTCTGAAAGAATAAAACATTGAATCTTTAAGTATTTAAATGAATAAAAAGCGTTTTTTTGTCTCTCGCTGTCTCTCTCTCTCTCTTTCTCCCTCGCTGTCTCTCTCTCTCTCTTTCTCCCTCGCTGTCTCTCTCTCTCTATCACTGTCTCTCTCTCTCTCGCTGTCTCTCTCTCGCTGTCTCTCTCTCGCTGTCTCTCTCTCGCTGTCTTTCTCTCGCTGTCTCTCTCGCTGTCTTTCTCTCTCCCTCTCCCTCCCTCCCTCTCGCTGTCTCTCCCTCCCTCTCACTGTCTCTCGCTCGCGCCCCCCCCCCTCTCTCTCGCTGTCTCTCTCTCGCTGTCTCTCTCGCTGTCTCTCTCGCTGTCTCTCTCTCCCTCTCCCTCCCTCCCTCTCGCTGTCTCTCCCTCCCTCTCACTGTCTCTCGCTCGCGCCCCCCCCCCCTCTCTCTCGCTGTCTCTCTCTCGCTGTCTCTCTCGCTGTCTCTCTCGCTGTCTCTCTCTCCCTCTCCCTCCCTCCCTCTCGCTGTCTCTCCCTCCCTCTCACTGTCTCTCTCTCTCGCTCGCGCTCCCCCCCCCCCCTCTCTCTCTCTCTCTCTTACTGTCTCTCTCTCTCTCTCTGTAGTTGGTGAAGACGGTGGATTTGGACCCTACACGTAATTATCTGTTTGGATTTCATCCTCACGGTGTTCTGGTGGCTGGAGCGTTTGGAAATTTCTGCACAGAAGCATCCCAGTTCTCCACACTGTTCCCGGGCCTCACCCCGTACCTGCTCATGCTGCCCTTCTGGTTCCGAGTCCCTTTTTTCAGAGACTACATCATGTTTGGAGGTGAGACATGGACACTGGAATACTATCAGGAGGTTATTCTACAAAGATGAAGACACTTTTTTTTATTGATGTAAAATTCTAGAATTCTGTAGAATTTGAACTTATTTACATATTTACATAATTTACATAAACATTTTGTTTGAATCCATTCGTTTGTCAAGTGATCAAAAATATAGGGACATGTGATTACAGGCGTGTGCTGTTAGAGCAACAGTTTAGAGTTAATAGCTGTGAATGTCTGCTTTCAGACATTTTCCGTTTCTCCTGTGAGACTGCGTTTGTGATTTGTTTGCGCAGGGATCTGTGCAGACTCCAGACAGGCCAAGAAAAGCAGCAGCAGCTGTTAAGAGAAACAACGTGAAAGAAAAACACCACAAAGAATTAAATCACAAATAAGTACAGAAGTGAGGCCCAAAATATTTCAGGAGAGAGATCATATATAGCACATTATTAACTGTAACTATCTGTTCCTATACCTTCACTGATCTATTAATGGCTGTCTGATACAGAAGGTGGCTTGCTGTTAAATATTAAACAGACAGATGTAAATATCAGCAAATAAACACTGAAATACTGATCTTGAATCCACCTTCTGCTCTCAGACACTAATGTGTTCAGTGTGAACTGATCAGTGCAGCTGCTCTGCCTGTTCTTATATACGTACAGAGGAGACATGAAGTGAATCAGGACTCCGACTGATGTATCGGTCGGTCGGTTTATATCACTATAAACATGAGACTGTATTTTGTGATTTGGGCACACAGTGTATCGTGGTGTGT
>NC_139592.1:24391948-24434448 GCF_946808225.1 Silurus aristotelis
TCACAGTTGAGGCCTGCAGAGGCTGCATGTGTATGAGTGCGTGTGTGTGTGTGTGTATTTCTTTAGATGGTTCTCACACTAACACATGGAGAAGAGACGAGACAGAGATGTGTGTGGTGTTGATTAAGGATTACGGGATTATGTAAAATTATCGGAGATTGTGGAACTGGAGTGAGATCAGATGGTGGGATTAGACTCAGTGAGGGCTTTTGGGAGTCTGAGGAGGAAGGAAGGTCTTGTGATGAAGATTTATATGATGTTGATCTCTACAATCAGATGAAGCTTAAGGAGAAGAAGGAGGAACAAGCACAAGTGCTGAGCTTTGGAATAAACAATGATGTAATGACTTTCTGGTCCAGGATCTGGACGACCAGTGTGTGTTTGTTTAGCACTCGTTTGATGACATCATCTCATTTTTTTTCCAGACCTTCAGCATGACAGGATCTGAGCACAGCTTCTGGATTTCCATTTCTCTCACTGCTCAGTGATTTGCTTTGTAATTTGTCCCTCGTTTTCGTTTGCCACACACCAAACAATACACAACCAAAGTACACACTGGTGTGGTTATCGCAGCTTGTGTGTGTGTGTGTGTGTGTGTGTGTGTGTGTGTACACTCCTATACACTCTGTATGTATGTATATGATGTGGGTTTGAGAAGAAAGAGGGCACAAAATACGAATAATGACTGAGTAGGTTGCATTCGCTCTCAACACTTCTTATTGATGTAACTCTCTGTTGTTGTAACTTCCTGTTCTGAGTGTGTGTTGCTTAGCTGTTTCCTGTCATGTTTGGTAGTGTTAAAAAGATAGTGTCTGCATTTGAGACAAGAAAACAGCCCCATCCACCTCCACCCCACTCTTCTTCTATCCAAAAACCCTCCTCCATCCAGCAGAGCTTACCTTCAACCACACCCACTCCAGCTCTAAACATGTCCCCCTGTCTGTCCACCCCACCTGAGCCCCACCCCCCTTACTCCTCAGGATCTTCTCCCTCCGCTCTTCCCATCTCACCTACAGTTGTGACTGAAAGATGTCATGATGGAGAAAGAGAGAGGCAGGATGTTGTGTTAAGAGGAGGTGGAGAAAGGCAGAGAATTCCACGTGTCAGGGTGCGTGACTCCTGGCCAATGGGAAGGCACGACTGCTTTGAAAGGAACTTCCTCTCATTTGTCACAATAGAAACCAGAGAACCAATCAGCTGCTCAAAATGTCCTCCCGAATTTGACAGAAGCAGACTGAGACCCATATACTGCAAATCCACCCCCACCAAAGAGCTCAAGACCAAAGCCAACACCACATCCACCACAGGACTCAACACCTTCTTCACCACAGGACTCAACAGCACCTCCACCACAGGACTCAACACCACCTCCACCACAGGACTCAACATCACCTCCACCACAGGACTCAACACCTTCTTCACCACAGGACTCAACACCACCTCCACCACAGGACTCAACACCACCTCCACCACAGGACTCAACACCACCTCCACCACAGGACTCAACACCTTCTTCACCACAGGACTCAACAGCACCTCCACCACAGGACTCAACAGCACCTCCACCACAGGGCTCAACACCACCTCCACCACAGGGTTGAATACCACCTCCACCACAGGGTTGAATACCACCTCCACCACAGGGCTCAACACCACCTCCACCACAGGGCTCAACACCACCTCCACCACAGGGCTCAACAGCACCTACACCACAGGGCTCAACACCACCTCCACCACAGAGCTTAACACCACCTCCACCACAGGACTCAATACCTTAGCCAACACCACCTCCACAACAAGACTCAAGACCACAGACAACACCATGTTCACTGTAGGGCTCATCACCACCTCCTCCACAGGATTCAAATCCACCTGCAACACTTCCTCTATCAAAGGGTTGAACACCACCTCCACCATGGCACTCTGTAACTCCCCCTTCACAACAGCTAACACCACGTCCACCATATGCCCTAAATCCTCCATAGGGACTAATGCTGGCTTTGCTATAAGCACTACTGCTAATGTCACTAGAGGAAGCTACAGTTGTGTCACTACTGAGACCAGTTCAAAAAAACCCACAGATGCTAGTGTTTGCACTAATGCTAATTTAAACAGTGATCTGCTTTCTTCTCTTGGAGGTCGAGGTCCAGTTCTTGTTGGTGGTGAAAATAAAAGTGTGTTTCAGCCTCTTGGAGTTCCTGTGTATCTGAGTGAGCTAGTTCAGGCTAATGCTACTGCTATAACACAGAGTGGGCAGAAGGGCCAAGGAAAGGGGATGTCATTACATTCACAGTTAAAGCTCCGCCCCTCTGACTCCGCCTTTTTCTCACTGCTGCTGCTTTTGCGCAGGTAAACAGGAGGATGTTCTCAGGGTTACTTAAGGGCATTAACATTTTCACCCTGGGGAGCAGTTGCAGAGTCAGGGTTCTCTGTGTGTGTGTGTGTGTGTGTGTGTGTGTGTGTGTGTGTGTGTGTGTGTGTGTGTGTGTGTGTGTGTGTGTGTGTGTGCTTGTTTTCTTATCTGGAACAGACATCAGTAATGTGAACCATGTGCTGCCTACCACAATTCAGAACAATAACATAATTGTCACACACACCGCTGGTCTGTAATATGTGTGTGTGTGTGTGTGTGTGTGTGTGTGTGTGTGTGTGTGTGTGTGTATGTGTGTGTGTGTGAATTACTCTGTATGTGTGTGTATGACTGTGTATGTTTGTGTGGGCCTGTGTGTTACTCTGTGTGTGTGTTACTCTGCTATTCTGTGTGTGTGTGTGTGTGTGTGTGTGTGTGTTACTCTGCTACTCTGTGTGTGTGTGTGTGTGTGTGTGTGTGTGTGTGTTACTCTGCTACTCTGTGTGTGTGTGTTACTCTGCTATTCTGTGTGTGTGTGTGTGTGTGTGTGTGTGTGTGTGTGTGTGTGTGTGTGTGTGTGTGTGTGTGTGTGTGTGTGTGTTACTGTGTGTGTGTGTGTGTTACTCTGCTACTCTGTGTGTGTGTGTATGTGTGTGTTACTCTGCTACTCTGTGTGTGTGTGGGGTGTGTGTGTGTGTGTGTGTGTGTGTGTGTGTTACTCTGCGTGTGTGTGTTACTGTGTGTGTGTGTGTGTGTGTGTGTGTGTGTGTGTGTGTGTGTTATTTTACTGTGTGTGTGTGTGTGTGTGTGTGTGTGTGTGTGTGTGTGTGTGTGTGTGTGTGTGTGTGTGTGTGTGTGTGTGTTTTACACTGAAAAAAAAAGATTTAGGTTTGTTTATGAAATTATTTATTTACATTTCCTAGAACCAACCAACATTATGTGATTGTATTTTTGTGTGTGTGTGTGTGTGTGTGTGTGTGTGTGTGTGTGTGTGTGTGTGTGTGTGTGTGTGTGTGTGTGTGTGTGTGTGTGTGTGTGTGTGTAAATCTCTCTTCCTGTAGTGGGTCCAGCAACAGCATGATTGCCATAGACAACAAGATTGAGCAAGCCATGGTAAGTAAGACTGTGTGTGTGTGTGTGTGTGTGTGTGTGTGTGTGTGTGTGTGTGTGTGTGTGTGTGTGTGTGTGTAGATCCTTAAATGAAGAACTATGTACATTTAGATGTAACATATCTGAGATGTAAAATACAGTTGTGTGAATAAGAAAGTACAAACTCTGTGAATTCTAGAGTTTTATGTATCAGTGCGTAATTATATCATTGGTCTTTATCAGGTTTTAGGAAACACCATGTGACGTACTACATCATGTCTTTATTTATTTTACACAAATCACACTGACACAGAGAAGTCATGTGTCATAAGTACACTTATGATTCAGTTGCTTGTAGAACCACCTGAAGTAACAGTGTTCTGTAGGACTTTATCAGACTCTTAATTACTGTGGAGGAACTCTGGCTCACTCCCCTTTACAGCAGTGCTTCAGTCTATAGAGTTGTTGTAGACATTTGTTCCTGCACATCTCTCTGAAGGTCCTGCCATAGTGTTTCTAGTGAGGTCTTTACTCTAGGTCATGGCATCATCTTGGTAATTTTCTTTTGCAGTCGTTCTGTTGTAGATTTGCTGGTGTGCTTCATTGTAGTTGTTCTTTGTAGATCATTGTCTTGTTGCTCGACCCAGTTTCTGCCAAGCTTTAACTTTTAGACAGATACCCTTACATACGACACAAATAAAATAAAATACTTTGATATACAGAGGAGTTCATGGTTGACTGTAAAACGCTCAGGTCCTGTAGCTACAGAACAAGTCAGAATCTTAACCTCTCCGCCTGTGTGCTGAACAGTCCATGTGATGTGTTGAGGGTTAGGGTATATAAACTATTTTTTACTCCTAAAATGATGGTGTGTGTGTGTGTGTGTGCAGGATCTTGTGAAGGCCCACCTGATGCTGGCAGTGAGGGAGGAGGTGGAGGTCCTGAGGGAGCAGATAAAGGAGCTGGTGGAGAGAAACGCTCAGCTTGAAAGAGAGAACTACATCCTCCGAGCTCTCAGGGAGAACCGTTGACATGCCCACATCCCTGTTCAGCAGCATCAGAGGACATGGAGTCCTTCCTGCTAAAAGTCATATCTGCAATCTCGATGGACTGAGAGAGGAAATGGATGGAGAGATAAAGGACAATTGAGTACATAAATAGAATTAAGGATAAAAGGAAATTAACAAAATGCAAGAAATATATTTAAGGGCTTTTTGGATTGTGGATAGAAAAACATTGTAAAATGTCTTGCACACACACACACACACACACACACACACACAGAATGTTGCTAATACATTAACAGGGTTCATATCAGTGGCACTTAATTCTGTATGGTTTTTTTTACTGTTAAAACTGTGTGTGTGTTTGTGTGTGTGTGTGTGTGTGGGGGGGGGGGGTAAACAGTCAGCTTTGTTTTAACAGTAATGTTACCATGGTTCTGGTCATATAGGGGGACGTGTGTGTTACTGTAAAAACACAACTGTATGTTTAATAAATAATCTGACTGCACACTGGATTATATGTGATTTCTACACTGTGCAGGTTTCTGTGCTATAAGCAGCACACACGCATGTACACACACACACACGCACACACACATGCGTGTACACACACACACATGCACACACAAACTTTTAACAGTAAAAACCACATCTGTACAACGTCTGTACACAGATCATTACACATGTGACTGCAGTAATACTAAACACCCTACACACATATAACACACACTACACGCATATAACACCCTACACGCATATAACACCCTACACGCATATAACACCCTACACGCATATAACACACCCTACACACATATAACACACACTACACGCATATAACACCCTACACGCATATAACACCCTACACACATATAACACACACTACACACATATAACACCCTACACGCATATAACACCCTACACACATATAACACACACTACACGCATATAACACCCTACACGCATATAACACACCCTACACGCATATAACACCCTACACGCATATAACACACCCTACACGCATATAACACACACTACACGCATATAACACCCTACACGCATATAACACACCCTACACGCATATAACACCCTACACGCATATAACACACCCTACACGCATATAACACACCCTACACGCATATAACACCCTACACGCATATAAAACACCCTACACGCATATAACACACCCTACACGCATATAACACCCTACACGCATATAAAACACCCTACACGCATATAACACCCTACACGCATATAAAACACCCTACACGCATATAACACCCTACACGCATATAACACACCCTACACGCATATAACACCCTACACGCATATAACACACACTACACGCATATAACACCCTACACGCATATAACACACACTACACGCATATAACACCCTACACGCATATAACACACCCTACACGCATATAACACCCTACACGCATATAACACACCCTACACACATATAACACACACTACACGCATATAACACCCTACACGCATATAACACCCTACACGCATATAACACACCCTACACGCATATAACACACCCTACACGCATATAACACACCCTACACGCATATAACACACGCATATAACACACCCTACACGCATATAACACACCCTACACGCATATAACACACCCTACACGCATATAACACACCCTACACGCATATAACACACACATATAACACACCCTACACACATATAACACACCCTACACGCATATAACACCCTACACGCATATAACACACCCTACACGCATATAACACACCCTACACGCATATAACACACCCTACAAGCATATAACACCCTACACGCATATAACACACACATATAACACACCCTACACACATATAACACACCCTACACGCATATAACACCCTACACGCATATAACACACACATATAACACACCCTACACACATAACACACCCTACACGCATATAACACACCCTACACGCATATAACACACCCTACACGCATATAACACACACATATAACACACCCTACACGCATATAACACACACATATAACACACCCTACACACATAACACACCCTACACGCATATAACACACCCTACACGCATATAACACACCCTACACGCATATAACACACACATATAACACACCCTACACGCATATAACACACCCTACACGCATATAACACCCTACACGCATATAACACACACATATAACACACCCTACACGCATATAACACCCTACACGCATATAACACACACATATAACACACCCTACACAAATATAACACCCTACACGCATATAACACACCCTACACGCATATAACACACCCTACACACATATAACACACCCTACACGCATATAACACCCTACACGCATATAACACACCCTACACGCATATAACAAACCCTACACGCATATAACACACACATATAACACACCCTACACGCATATAACACACCCTACACGCATATAACACACCCTACACGCATATAACACCCTACACGCATATAACACACACATATAACACACCCTACACGCATATAACACACCCTACACGCATATAACACACCCTACACGCATATAACACACCCTACACGCATATAACACCCTACACGCATATAACACACGCATATAACACACCCTACACGCATATAACACACCCTACACGCATATAACACACCCTACAGGCATATAACACACCCTACACGCATATAACACCCTACACGCATATAACACCCCCTACACGCATATAACACACCCTACACGCATATAACACACCCTACACGCATATAACACACCCTACACGCATATAACACACACATATAACACACCCTACACGCATATAACACCCTACACGCATATAACACCCTACACGCATATAACACCCTACACGCATATAACACACCCTACACGCATATAACACACCCTACACGCATATAACACACACATATAACACACACATATAACACACCCTACACGCATATAACACACCCTACACGCATATAACACACCCTACACGCATATAACACACACGCATATAACACACCCTACACGCATATAACACACACATATAACACACCCTACACGCATATAACACACCCTACACGCATATAACACACCCTACACGCATATAACACACACCCTACACGCATATAACACACCCTACACGCATATAACACACCCTACACGCATATAACACACACATATAACACACCCTACACGCATATAACACCCTACACACATATAACACCCTACACGCATATAACACACCCTACACGCATATAACACACCCTACACGCATATAACACACCCTACACGCATATAACACACCCTACACGCATATAACACACACGCATATAACACACCCTACACGCATATAACACACACATATAACACACCCTACACGCATATAACACCATACACACATATAACACCCTACACGCATATAACACACCCTACACGCATATAACACCCTACACGCATATAACACACCCTACACGCATATAACACACCCTACACGCATATAACACACCCTACACGCATATAACACACCCTACACGCATATAACACACCCTACTCGCATATAACACACCCTACACGCATATAACACAACCTACACGCATATAACACACCCTACACGCATATAACACACCCTACACGCATATAACACACCCTACACGCATATAACACACCCTACACGCATATAACACACACATATAACACACCCGACACGCATATAACACACCCTACACGCATATAACACAACCTACACACATATAACACACCCTACACGCATATAACACAACCTACACACATATAACACACCCTACACGCATATAACACAACCTACACACATATAACACACCCTACACGCAAATAACACACACATATAACACACCCGACACGCATATAACACACCCGACACGCATATAACACAACCTACACACATATAACACACCCTACACGCATATAACACACCCTACACGCATATAACACACCCTACACGCATATAACACAACCTACACGCATATAACACACCCTACACGCATATAACACCCTACACGCATATAACACACCCTACACGCATATAACACACACATATAACACACCCGACACGCATATAACACACCCGACACGCATATAACACACCCTACACGCATATAACACACCCTACACGCATATAACACACACATATAACACACCCATATAAAACACCCTACACGCATATAACACACCCTACTCGCATATAACACACCCTACACGCATATAACACACCCTACACGCATATAACACACCCTACACGCATATAACACACCCTACTCGCATATAACACACCCTACACGCATATAACACACCCTACACGCATATAACACACCCTACACGCATATAACACACACATATAACACACCCGACACGCATATAACACATCCGACACGCATATAACACACCCTACACGCATATAACACACACATATAACACACCCTACACACATATAACACACCCTACACACATATAACACACCCTACACACATATAACACACCCTACACGCATATAACACACACATATAACACACCCTACACACATATAACACACCCTACACGCATATAACACACACATATAACACACCCTACACGCATATAACACCCTACACGCATATAACACCCTACACACATATAACACCCTACACGCATATAACACCCTACACGCATATAACACCCTACACACATATAACACACCCTACACGCATATAACACCCTACACGCATATAACACCCTACACACATATAACACCCTACACGCATATAACACCCTACACACATATAACACCCTACTCGCATATAACACACCCTACACACATATAACACACCCTACACGCATATAACACACACATATAACACACCCTACACGCATATAACACCCTACACGCATATAACACACCCTACACACATATAACACCCTACACGCATATAACACACCCTACACGCATATAACACACCCTACACACATATAACACACCCTACACGCATATAACACACACATATAACACACCCTACACGCATATAACACCCTACACGCATATAACACACCCTACACACATATAACACCCTACACGCATATAACACACCCTACACGCATATAACACACCCTACACGCATATAACACACCCTACACGCATATAACACACACATATAACACACCCTACACGCATATAACACCCTACTCGCATATAACACACCCTACACACATATAACACACCCTACACACATATAACACACCCATATAAAACACCCTACACGCATATAACACACACATATAACACACCCTACACGCATATAACACCCTACACGCATATAACACCCTACACGCATATAACACCCTACACACATATAACACCCAACACGCATATAACACCCTACACACATATAACACCCTACTCGCATATAACACACCCTACACACATATAACACACCCTACACGCATATAACACACACATATAACACACCCTACACGCATATAACACCCTACACGCATATAACACCCTACACGCATATAACACACCCTACACACATATAACACCCTACACGCATATAACACACCCTACTCGCATATAACACACCCTACACACATATAACACACCCTACTCGCATATAACACACCCTACACGCATATAACACACCCTACACGCATATAACACACCCTACACACATATAACACACCCTACACGCATAGAACACACACATATAACACACCCGACATGCATATAACACACCCGACACGCATATAACACACCCTACACGCATATAACACACACATATAACACACCCTACACGCATATAACACACCCTACACGCATATAACACACACATATAACACACCCTACACGCATATAACACACCCTACACACATATAACACACCCTACACGCATAGAACACACACATATAACACACCCGACACGCATATAACACACCCGAACACGCATATAACACACCCGACACGCATATAACACACACATATAACACAC
This sequence comes from Silurus aristotelis, assembly GCF_946808225.1. Taxonomy (NCBI): domain Eukaryota; kingdom Metazoa; phylum Chordata; class Actinopteri; order Siluriformes; family Siluridae; genus Silurus; species Silurus aristotelis. Next base: position 24,402,395 of record NC_139592.1, read on the forward strand.
CCGACACGCATATAACACACCCTACACGCATATAACACACACATATAACACCCTACACGCATATAACACACCCTACACGCATATAACACACACATATAACACACCCTACACGCATATAACACACCCTACACACATATAACACACCCTACACACATATAACACACCCTACACACATATAACACACCCTACACGCATATAACACACACATATAACACACCCTACACACATATAACACACCCTACACGCATATAACACACACATATAACACACCCGACACGCATATAACACACCCGACACGCATATAACACACCCTACACGCATATAACACACACATATAACACACCCTACACACATATAACACACCCTACACACATATAACACACCCTACACACATAACACACCCTACACGCATATAACACACACATATAACACACCCTACACACATATAACACACCCTACACACATATAACACACCCTACACACATAACACACCCTACACACATATAACACACCCTACACGCATATAACACACACATATAACACACCCGACACGCATATAACACACCCGACACGCATATAACACACCCTACACGCATATAACACACACATATAACACACCCTACACACATATAACACACCCTACACACATATAACACACCCTACACACATAACACACCCTACACGCATATAACACACATATATAACACACCCTACACGCATATAACACACCCTACACACATATAACACCCTACACGCATATAACACCCTACTCGCATATAACACACCCTACACACATATAACACACCCTACACACATATAACACACACATATAACACACCCTACACGCATATAACACCCTACACGCATATAACACCCTACACACATATAACACCCTACACACATATAACACACCCTACTCGCATATAACACACCCTACACGCATATAATACACCCTACTCGCATATAACACACCCTACTCGCATATAACACACCCTACACGCATATAACACACACATATAACACACCCTACACGCATATAACACCCTACACGCATATAACACCCTACACCCATATAACACACCCTACACGCATATAACACACCCTACTCGCATATAACACACCCTACTCGCATATAACACACCCTACACGCATATAACACACCCTACACGCATATAACACACCCTACTCGCATATAACACACCCTACACGCATATAACACACCCTACTCGCATATAACACACCCTACACGCATATAACACACCCATATAACACACCCTACACGCATATAACACACCCTACACGCATATAACACCCTACACGCATATAACACACACATATAACACACCCTACACGCATATAACACCCTACACGCATATAACACACACATATAACACACCCTACACAAATATAACACCCTACACGCATATAACACACCCGACACGCATATAACACACACATATAACACACCCGACACGCATATAACACACCCTACACGCATATAACACACACATATAACACCCTACACGCATATAACACACCCTACACGCATATAACACACACATATAACACACCCTACACGCATAGAACACACCCTACACACATATAACACACCCTACACACATATAACACACCCTACACACATATAACACACCCTACACGCATATAACACACACATATAACACACCCTACACACATATAACACACCCTACACGCATATAACACACACATATAACACACCCGACACGCATATAACACACCCGACACGCATATAACACACCCTACACGCATATAACACACACATATAACACACCCTACACACATATAACACACCCTACACACATATAACACACCCTACACACATAACACACCCTACACGCATATAACACACATATATAACACACCCTACACGCATATAACACACCCTACACACATATAACACCCTACACGCATATAACACCCTACTCGCATATAACACACCCTACACACATATAACACACCCTACACACATATAACACACACATATAACACACCCTACACGCATATAACACCCTACACGCATATAACACCCTACACACATATAACACCCTACACACATATAACACACCCTACACACATATAACACACCCTACACACATATAACACACCCTACACACATATAACACACACATATAACACACCCTACACGCATATAACACCCTACACGCATATAACACCCTACACACATATAACACCCTACACACATATAACACACCCTACTCGCATATAACACACCCTACTCGCATATAACACACCCTACACGCATATAACACACACATATAACACACCCTACACGCATATAACACCCTACACGCATATAACACCCTACACCCATATAACACACCCTACACGCATATAACACACCCTACTCGCATATAACACACCCTACACACATATAACACCCTACACCCATATAACACACCCTACTCGCATATAACACACCCTACACGCATATAACACACCCTACACGCATATAACACACCCTACTCGCATATAACACACCCTACACGCATATAACACACCCTACTCGCATATAACACACCCTACACGCATATAACACACCCATATAACACACCCTACACGCATATAACACACCCTACACGCATATAACACCCTACACGCATATAACACACCCATATAACACAACCTACACGCATATAACACACCCTACACACATATAACACACCCCACACGCATATAACACCCTACACACATAACACCCTACACGCATATAACACACCCTACACGCATATAACACCCTACATGCATATAACACACCCTACACGTATATAACACACCCTACACGCATATAACACCCTACACGCATATAACACACCCTAAACGCATATAACACCCTACACGCATATAACACACCCTACATGCATATAACATACCCTACACGCATATAACACCCTACACGCATATAACACACCCTACACGCATATAACACCCTACACGAATATAACACACCCTACACGCATATAACACACCCTACACGCATATAACACCCTACACGCATATAACACACCCTACACACATATAACACCCTACACGCATATAACACACCCTACACGCATATAACACACCCTACACGCATATAACACCCTACACGCATATAACACCCTACACGCATATAACACACCCTACACACATATAACACACCCTACACGCATATAACACACCCTACACGCATATAACACACCCATATAACACACCCTACACGCATATAACACACCCTACACGCATATAACACACCCATATAACACACCCTACACGCATATAACACACCCTACACGCATATAACACACCCATATAACACACCCTACACGCATATAACACACCCTACACGCATATAACACACCCATATAACACACCCTACACGCATATAACACACCCTACACGCATATAACACACCCATATAACACACCCTACACGCATATAACACACCCTACACGCATATAACACACCCTACACGCATATAACACACCCTACACGCATATAACACACCCTACACGCATATAACACACCCTACACGCATATAACACACCCTACACGCATATAACACACCCATATAACACATCCTACACGCATATAACACACCCATATAACACACCCTACACGCATATAACACACCCTACACACATATAACACACCCTACACACATATAACACCCTACACGCATATAACACACCCTACACGCATATAACACACCCTACACGCATATAACACCCTACACGCATATAACACACCCTACACACATATAACACACCCTACACGCATATAACACACCCATATAACACACCCTACACGCATATAACACACCCTACACGCATATAACACACCCTACACGCATATAACACACCCTACACGCATATAACACACCCATATAACACATCCTACACGCATATAACACACCCATATAACACACCCTACACGCATATAACACACCCTACACACATATAACACACCCTACACACATATAACACCCTACACGCATATAACACACCCTACACGCATATAACACACCCTACACGCATATAACACCCTACACGCATATAACACACCCTACACACATATAACACACCCTACACGCATATAACACCCCCTACACGCATATAACACCCCCTACACGCATATAACACCCCCTACACGCATATAACACCCTACACGCATATAACACACCCATATAACACACCCTACATGCATATAACACACCCTACACACATATAACACACCCTACACACATATAACACCCTACACGCATATAACACCCTACACGCATATAACACCCCCTACACGCATATAACACACCCATATAACACACCCTACACGCATATAACACACCCTACACACATATAACACACCCTACACACACATAACACCCTACACGCAAATAACACGCTACACGCATATAACACCCCCTACACGCATATAACACCCTACACGCATATAACACCCTACACGCATATAACACCCCCTACACGCATATAACACACCCTACACGCATATAACACCCTACACGCATATAACACACCCTACACGCATATAACACACCGTACACGCATATAACACACCCTACACGCATATAACACCCTACACGCATAACACACCCTACACGCATATAACACACCCTACACGCATATAACACCCTACACGCATATAACACAAGCATATAACACTCTACACACACATATAACACACCCTACACACACATAACACCCTACACGCATATAACACGCTACACGCATATAACACCCCCTACACGCATATAACACCCTACACGCATATAACACCCTACACGCATATAACACCCTACACGCATATAACACACCCTACACGCATATAACACCCTACACGCATATAACACACCCTACACGCATATAACACACCCTAGACGCATATAACACCCTACACGCATATAACACACCCTACACGCATATAACACCCCCTACACGCATATAACACCCCCTACACGCATATAACACCCCCTACACGCATATAACACCCTACACGCATATAACACCCTACACGCATATAACACCCCCTACACGCATATAACACACCCTACACGCATATAACACACCCTACACGCATATAACACCCTACACGCATATAACACCCTACACGCATATAACACACCCTACACGCATATAACACACCCTACACGCATATAACACCCTACACGCATAACACACTCTACACGCATATAACACACCCTACACGCATATAACACCCTACACGCATATAACACACGCATATAACACACCCTACACGCATATAACACCCTACACGCATATAACACACGCATATAACACACCCTACACGCATATAATACCCTACACGCATATAACACACCCTACACGCATATAACACACCCTACATGCATATAACACACCCTACACGCATATAACACCCTACACGCATATAACACACCCTACACGCATATAACACACCATACACAAATATAACACACCCTACACGCATATAACACCCTACACGCATATAACACACCCTACACGCATATAACACCCTACACGCATATAACACCCTACACGCATATAACACACCCTACACGCATATAACACCCTACACGCATATAACACACCCTACACGCATATAACACACCCTACATGCATATAACACACCCTACACGCATCTAACACACCATACACGCATCTAACACACCATACACGCATATAACACCATACACGCATATAACACACCCTACACGCATATAACACACCCTACACGCATATAACACACCCTACACGCATATAACACACCATACACAAATATAACACACCCTACACGCATATAACACACCCTACACGCATATAACACACCCTACACGCATATAACACACCCTACACGCATATAACACCCTACACGCATATAACACACCATACACGCATATAACACCCTACACGCATATAACACACGCATATAACACACCCTACACGCATATAACACCCTACACGCATATAACACCCTACACGCATATAATACCCTACACGCATATAACACACCCTACACGCATATAACACACCCTACATGCATATAACACACCCTACACGCATATAACACCCTACACGCATATAACACACCCTACACGCATATAACACACCATACACAAATATAACACACCCTACACGCATATAACACCCTACACGCATATAACACCCTACACGCATATAACACACCATACACGCATATAACACACCCTACACGCATATAACACACCCTACACTCATATAACACACCCTACACGCATATAACACCCTACACGCATATACACCCTACACGCATATAACACACCCTACACGCATATAACACACCATACACAAATATAACACACCCTACACGCATATAACACCCTACACGCATCTAACACACCATACACGCATATAACACACCATACACGCATATAACACCCTACACGCATATAACACACCATACACGCATATAACACACCATACACGCATATAACACACCCTACACGCATATAACACACCCTACACGCATATAACACACCCTACACGCATATAACACCCTACACGCATATAACACACCCTACACACATATAACACCCTATACGCATATAACACACCCTACACGCATATAACACACCCTACACGCATATAACACCCTAAACGCATATAACACACCCTACACGCATTTAACACACCCTACACGCATATAACACCCTACACGCATATAACACACCATACACAAATATAACACACCCTACACGCATATAACACCCTACACGCATATAACACACCCTACACGCATATAACACACCCTACACGCATATAACACACCCTACACGCATATAACACCCTACACGCATATAACACACCCTACACGCATATAACACACCCTACACGCATATAACACACCCTACACGCATATAACACCCTACACGCATATAACACACCATACACAAATATAACACACCCTACACGCATATAACACCCTACACGCATATAACACACCCTACACGCATATAACACACCCTACACGCATATAACACCCTACACGCATATAACACCCTACACGCATATAACACACCCTACACGCATATAACACACCCTACACGCATATAACACCCTACACGCATATAACACCCTACACGCATATAACACACCCTACACACATATAACACACCCTACACGCATATAACACACCCTACACACATATAACACACCCTACACACATATAACACACACATATAACACACCCTACACGCATATAACACCCTACACGCATATAACACCCTACACACATATAACACCCTACACACATATAACACACCCTACTCGCATATAACACACCCTACTCGCATATAACACACCCTACACGCATATAACACACACATATAACACACCCTACACGCATATAACACCCTACACGCATATAACACCCTACACCCATATAACACACCCTACACGCATATAACACACCCTACTCGCATATAACACACCCTACACACATATAACACCCTACACCCATATAACACACCCTACTCGCATATAACACACCCTACACGCATATAACACACCCTACACGCATATAACACACCCTACTCGCATATAACACACCCTACACGCATATAACACACCCTACTCGCATATAACACACCCTACACGCATATAACACACCCATATAACACACCCTACACGCATATAACACACCCTACACGCATATAACACCCTACACGCATATAACACACCCATATAACACAACCTACACGCATATAACACACCCTACACACATATAACACACCCCACACGCATATAACACCCTACACACATAACACCCTACACGCATATAACACACCCTACACGCATATAACACCCTACATGCATATAACACACCCTACACGTATATAACACACCCTACACGCATATAACACCCTACACGCATATAACACACCCTAAACGCATATAACACCCTACACGCATATAACACACCCTACATGCATATAACATACCCTACACGCATATAACACCCTACACGCATATAACACACCCTACACGCATATAACACCCTACACGAATATAACACACCCTACACGCATATAACACACCCTACACGCATATAACACCCTACACGCATATAACACACCCTACACACATATAACACCCTACACGCATATAACACACCCTACACGCATATAACACACCCTACACGCATATAACACCCTACACGCATATAACACCCTACACGCATATAACACACCCTACACACATATAACACACCCTACACGCATATAACACACCCTACACGCATATAACACACCCATATAACACACCCTACACGCATATAACACACCCTACACGCATATAACACACCCATATAACACACCCTACACGCATATAACACACCCTACACGCATATAACACACCCATATAACACACCCTACACGCATATAACACACCCTACACGCATATAACACACCCATATAACACACCCTACACGCATATAACACACCCTACACGCATATAACACACCCATATAACACACCCTACACGCATATAACACACCCTACACGCATATAACACACCCTACACGCATATAACACACCCTACACGCATATAACACACCCTACACGCATATAACACACCCTACACGCATATAACACACCCTACACGCATATAACACACCCATATAACACATCCTACACGCATATAACACACCCATATAACACACCCTACACGCATATAACACACCCTACACACATATAACACACCCTACACACATATAACACCCTACACGCATATAACACACCCTACACGCATATAACACACCCTACACGCATATAACACCCTACACGCATATAACACACCCTACACACATATAACACACCCTACACGCATATAACACACCCATATAACACACCCTACACGCATATAACACACCCTACACGCATATAACACACCCTACACGCATATAACACACCCTACACGCATATAACACACCCATATAACACATCCTACACGCATATAACACACCCATATAACACACCCTACACGCATATAACACACCCTACACACATATAACACACCCTACACACATATAACACCCTACACGCATATAACACACCCTACACGCATATAACACACCCTACACGCATATAACACCCTACACGCATATAACACACCCTACACACATATAACACACCCTACACGCATATAACACCCCCTACACGCATATAACACCCCCTACACGCATATAACACCCCCTACACGCATATAACACCCTACACGCATATAACACACCCATATAACACACCCTACATGCATATAACACACCCTACACACATATAACACACCCTACACACATATAACACCCTACACGCATATAACACCCTACACGCATATAACACCCCCTACACGCATATAACACACCCATATAACACACCCTACACGCATATAACACACCCTACACACATATAACACACCCTACACACACATAACACCCTACACGCAAATAACACGCTACACGCATATAACACCCCCTACACGCATATAACACCCTACACGCATATAACACCCTACACGCATATAACACCCCCTACACGCATATAACACACCCTACACGCATATAACACCCTACACGCATATAACACACCCTACACGCATATAACACACCGTACACGCATATAACACACCCTACACGCATATAACACCCTACACGCATAACACACCCTACACGCATATAACACACCCTACACGCATATAACACCCTACACGCATATAACACAAGCATATAACACTCTACACACACATATAACACACCCTACACACACATAACACCCTACACGCATATAACACGCTACACGCATATAACACCCCCTACACGCATATAACACCCTACACGCATATAACACCCTACACGCATATAACACCCTACACGCATATAACACACCCTACACGCATATAACACCCTACACGCATATAACACACCCTACACGCATATAACACACCCTAGACGCATATAACACCCTACACGCATATAACACACCCTACACGCATATAACACCCCCTACACGCATATAACACCCCCTACACGCATATAACACCCCCTACACGCATATAACACCCTACACGCATATAACACCCTACACGCATATAACACCCCCTACACGCATATAACACACCCTACACGCATATAACACACCCTACACGCATATAACACCCTACACGCATATAACACCCTACACGCATATAACACACCCTACACGCATATAACACACCCTACACGCATATAACACCCTACACGCATAACACACTCTACACGCATATAACACACCCTACACGCATATAACACCCTACACGCATATAACACACGCATATAACACACCCTACACGCATATAACACCCTACACGCATATAACACACGCATATAACACACCCTACACGCATATAATACCCTACACGCATATAACACACCCTACACGCATATAACACACCCTACATGCATATAACACACCCTACACGCATATAACACCCTACACGCATATAACACACCCTACACGCATATAACACACCATACACAAATATAACACACCCTACACGCATATAACACCCTACACGCATATAACACACCCTACACGCATATAACACCCTACACGCATATAACACCCTACACGCATATAACACACCCTACACGCATATAACACCCTACACGCATATAACACACCCTACACGCATATAACACACCCTACATGCATATAACACACCCTACACGCATCTAACACACCATACACGCATCTAACACACCATACACGCATATAACACCATACACGCATATAACACACCCTACACGCATATAACACACCCTACACGCATATAACACACCCTACACGCATATAACACACCATACACAAATATAACACACCCTACACGCATATAACACACCCTACACGCATATAACACACCCTACACGCATATAACACACCCTACACGCATATAACACCCTACACGCATATAACACACCATACACGCATATAACACCCTACACGCATATAACACACGCATATAACACACCCTACACGCATATAACACCCTACACGCATATAACACCCTACACGCATATAATACCCTACACGCATATAACACACCCTACACGCATATAACACACCCTACATGCATATAACACACCCTACACGCATATAACACCCTACACGCATATAACACACCCTACACGCATATAACACACCATACACAAATATAACACACCCTACACGCATATAACACCCTACACGCATATAACACCCTACACGCATATAACACACCATACACGCATATAACACACCCTACACGCATATAACACACCCTACACTCATATAACACACCCTACACGCATATAACACCCTACACGCATATACACCCTACACGCATATAACACACCCTACACGCATATAACACACCATACACAAATATAACACACCCTACACGCATATAACACCCTACACGCATCTAACACACCATACACGCATATAACACACCATACACGCATATAACACCCTACACGCATATAACACACCATACACGCATATAACACACCATACACGCATATAACACACCCTACACGCATATAACACACCCTACACGCATATAACACACCCTACACGCATATAACACCCTACACGCATATAACACACCCTACACACATATAACACCCTATACGCATATAACACACCCTACACGCATATAACACACCCTACACGCATATAACACCCTAAACGCATATAACACACCCTACACGCATTTAACACACCCTACACGCATATAACACCCTACACGCATATAACACACCATACACAAATATAACACACCCTACACGCATATAACACCCTACACGCATATAACACACCCTACACGCATATAACACACCCTACACGCATATAACACACCCTACACGCATATAACACCCTACACGCATATAACACACCCTACACGCATATAACACACCCTACACGCATATAACACACCCTACACGCATATAACACCCTACACGCATATAACACACCATACACAAATATAACACACCCTACACGCATATAACACCCTACACGCATATAACACACCCTACACGCATATAACACACCCTACACGCATATAACACCCTACACGCATATAACACCCTACACGCATATAACACACCCTACACGCATATAACACACCCTACACGCATATAACACCCTACACGCATATAACACCCTACACGCATATAACACACCCTACACGCATATAACACCCTACACGCATATAACACACCATACACAAATATAACACACCCTACACGCATATAACACCCTACACGCATATAACACACCCTACACGCATATAACACACCCTACACGCATATAACACCCTACACGCATATAACACCCTACACGCATATAACACACCCTACACGCATATAACACCCTACACGCATAACACACCCTACACGCATATAACACACCCTACACGCATATAACACACCCTACACGCATATAACACACCCTACACGCATATAACACCCTACACGCATATAACACACCCTTCACGCATATAACACACCCTACACGCATATAACACCCTACACGCATATAACACACACATATAACACACCCTACACGCATATAACACACCCTACATGCATATAACACCCTACACGCATATAACACACACATATAACACACCCTACACGCATATAACACACCCTACACACATATAACATATAACACACCCTACACGCATATAACACACCCTACACACATATAACACACCCTACACGCATATAACACACCCTACACGCATATAACACACCCTACACGCATATAACACACCCTACACGCATATAACACCCTACACGCATATAACGCACCCTACACGCATATAACACACCCTACACGCATATAACACCCTACACGCATATAACACACACATATAACACACCCTACATGCATATAACACACCCTACACGCATATAACACCCTACACGCATATAACACACACATATAACACACCCTACACGCATATAACACACCCTACACGCATATAACACCCTACACGCATATAACACACCCTACACGCATATAACACACCCTACACGCATATAACACCCTACACGCATATAACACACCCTACACGCATCTAACACCCTACACGCATATAACACACCCTACACGCATCTAACACCCTACACGCATATAACACCCTACACGCATATAACACACCCTACACGCATATAACACACGCATATAACACACCCTACACGCATATAACACACCCTACACGCATATAACACACCCTACACGCATATAACACACCCTACACGCATATAACACACACATATAACACACCCTACACACATATAACACACCCTACACGCATATAACACCCTACACGCATATAACACACCCTACACGCATATAACACACCCTACACGCATATAACACCCTACACGCATATAACACACCCTACACGCATCTAACACCCTACACGCATATAACACACCCTACACGCATCTAACACCCTACACGCATATAACACCCTACACGCATATAACACACCCTACACGCATATAACACACCCTACACGCATAACACACCCTACACGCATATAACACCCTACACGCATATAACACCCTACACGCATATAACACACCCTACACGCATATAACACACCCTACACGCATATAACACACCCTACACGCATATAACACCCTACACGCATATAACACACCCTACACGCATATAACACCCTACACGCATATAACACACCCTACACGCATATAACACACCCTACACGCATATAACACCCTACACGCATATAACACACACATATAACACACCCTACACGCATATAACACACCCTACACACATATAACATATAACACACCCTACACGCATATAACACACCCTACACACATATAACACACCCTACACGCATATAACACACCCTACACGCATATAACACCCTACACGCATATAACACACACATATAACACACCCTACACGCATATAACACACCCTACACGCATATAACACCCTACACGCATATAACACACACATATAACACACCCTACACGCATATAACACACCCTACACGCATATAACACACCCTACACGCATATAACACACCCTACACGCATATAACACCCTACACGCATATAACACACCCTACACGCATCTAACACCCTACACGCATATAACACACCCTACACGCATCTAACACCCTACACGCATATAACACACCCTACACGCATATAACACACCCTACACGCATAACACACCCTACACGCATATAACACCCTACACGCATATAACACCCTACACGCATATAACACACCCTACACGCATATAACACACCCTACACGCATATAACACACCCTACACGCATATAACACCCTACACGCATATAACACACCCTACACGCATATAACACACCCTACACGCATATAACACACCCTACACGCATATAACACCCTACACGCATATAACACACACATATAACACACCCTACACGCATATAACACACCCTACACACATATAACATATAACACACCCTACACGCATATAACACACCCTACACACATATAACACACCCTACACGCATATAACACACCCTACACGCATATAACACACCCTACACGCATATAACACACCCTACACGCATATAACACCCTACACGCATATAACGCACCCTACACGCATATAACACACCCTACACGCATATAACACCCTACACGCATATCACACCCTACACGCATATAACACACCCTACACGCATAACACACCCTACACGCATATAACACACCCTACACGCATATACCACACCCTACACGCATATAACACCCTACACGCATATAACACACCCTACACGCATATAACACACCCTACACGCATAACACACCCTACACGCATATGACACACCCTACACGCATATAACACACCCTACACGCATATAACACTCTACACACATATAACACCCTACACACATATAACACACCCTACACACATATAACACCGTACACTTGTACATTGTAAACAAGCTAACGTTGACTAGATAAGTAATATTTTAATCGCTAATAGAGCAGATTGATGACAAATTACATCAGTAATCAGCATTTTTTTGCCGCAATTAATCTATGAATGAGTCTCAATAACTACATTAAAGAGAATCGCTTTATTTAAAGTAAATAAAATAACCTAGTTCATGGAGTTGAACATTAATTAAGGCGCAGACAAACACCTGACTCGCGTGTGTAGAGGTGAGATGAACCGCACACCTGACTCGCGTGTGCAGAAAAGGTGAGATGAACCGCACACCTGACTCGCGTGTGTAGAGAAGGTGAGATGAACCGCACACCTGACTCGCGTGTGTAGAGTTGGTGAGATGAACCGCACACCTGACTCGCGTGTGTAGAGTTGGTGAGATGAACCGCACACCTGACTCGCGTGTGTAGAGGTGAGATGAACCGCACACCTGACTCGCGTGTGTAGAGAAGGTGAGATGAACCGCACACCTGACTCGCGTGTGTAGAGTAGGTGAGATGAACCCCACACCTGACTCGCGTGTGTAGAGAAGGTGAGATGAACCGCACACCTGACTCGCGTGTGTAGAGTAGGTGAGATGAACCGCACACCTGACTCGCGTGTGTAGAGAAGGTGAGGTGAACCGCACACCTGATTTGCGTGTGTAGAGTAGGTGAGATGAACCGCACACCTGACTCGCGTGTGTAGAGTAGGTGAGATGAACCGCACACCTGACTCGCGTGTGTAGAGAAGGTGAGGTGAACCGCACACCTGATTTGCGTGTGTAGAGTAGGTGAGATGAACCGCACACCTGACTCGCGTGTGTAGAGGTGAGATGAACTGTACACCTGACTCGCGTGTGTAGAGTAGTTGAGATGAACCGCACACCTGACTCGCGTGTGTAGAGTAGGTGAGATGAACCGCACACCTGACTCGCGTGTGTAGAGTAGGTGAGATGAACCGCACACCTGACTCGCGTGTGTAGAGAAGGTGAGATGAACAGTACACCTGACTCGCGTGTGTAGAGTAGGTGAGATGAACCGCACACCTGACTCGCGTGTGTAGAGGTGAGATGAACCGCACACCTGACTCGTGTGTGTAGAGAAGGTGAGATGAACCGCACACCTGACTCGTGTGTGTAGAGAAGGTGAGATGAACCGCACACCTGACTCGTGTGTGTAGAGAAGGTGAGATGAACACACACCTGACTCGTGTGTGTGTGTAGAGAAGGTGAGATGAACACACACCTGACTCGTGTGTGTAGAGAAGGTGAGATGAACCGCACACCTGACTCGTGTGTGTAGAGAAGGTGAGATGAACCGCACACCTGACTCGTGTGTGTAGAGAAGGTGAGATGAACCGCACACCTGACTCGTGTGTGTGTGTAGAGAAGGTGAGATGAACCGCACACCTGACTCGAGTGTGTGTGTAGAGAAGGTGAGATGAACCGCACACCTGACTCGTGTGTGTGTGTAGAGAAGGTGAGATGAACCGCACACCTGACTCGAGTGTGTGTGTAGAGAAGGTGAGATGAAAGGGGAAAGCAGGCAGTGGGTCAAACCACTGTGATGAAGGGGAGGGGGGACTCAACTGTTTCTAAATGCATTTTTGCGGCTTTTTTTTTACTTAAACAATTATTTTAGGTAAACATACATATAGTTTTCATATAATAGAAAATACATATAATAATAATATAATAGAGAGTGCGATTTTTTAAAATATTTTTTTGTTGGGGGGGGCATGTCCCCTCCGTCCCCGCCGGGATTTACGCCCATGCCTACACACGTCTAAATCTCAGTCCCAGGTCATCATCTGGACTCATTCCACATCACCCCTCTCTTGGAACTGTTCTGTGAGAAATGTTATCCCTGTGTGTTGTTTAAGCCCGTGTGTGTGTGTGTGTGTGTGTGTGTGTGTGTGTGTGTGTGTGTGTGTGTGTGTGTGTGTGTGTGTGTGTGTGTGTGTGTGTGTGTGTATAAATGCTGCAATTAATTACAATGGAACTAATTTATATTTGTATAATTTATAAATGAAAATAATTAATAATGAAATTAGAACATGCGCTAAAATGAATGACAAATTTAACAAACGCACCAACTAAGTGTGTTGTGCGCATGCGCAGTAGCTCTCAGCTGAACCCGGAAGTGAGGTGTATGTTGTGTTGTTGCCGAGGGAGTTTTGAAAGTGTGTTGGTTTTCTACACCATACTGCATGTTTACACTCCGAATCGCTGTGTAAGGTACAGTAAGTGTTTTTTAGTGTGTACTGAAGTGAAAGCGGGAGCTGAAGGTTTATAATGAAGTGTTTATAAAGGAACTGAATGTGAACTTTACCAGCGGTTCCTCACATCACCACCTCTCTCCATCTGAGGGACAGGGCATGGAGATCTGTGGAACTCAAAAGTATCTATGCTGGAAAATCTGAGATTTTTTAGGTTATTCATTTTAGAGAAGACAATCTCCAAATCAAAGACTGTATTTTATTGTCTTCTTTAAACTCAATAACCTTAATTTCTGAAAATACAGTAAATAGAGTTTTTTGGTCCATTAAAAACCAGATCTCAGCATTTTCTCTTAAAAAATTTCTGAGCTTTTAAAATGCACAATGCTGTGTGTGTGTGTGTGTGTGTGTGTGTGTGTGTACCAGGTAATAAACATGGAGAGTACGCTGATGCAGATGGCCCCGCCTCCACTCCCGGTATGCCCCGCCCCTACCCCGCCCCAGTGTCCAGAGCTAGATTTGTCCCTCACAGTGACCAC
Organism: Silurus aristotelis; assembly: GCF_946808225.1. Classification (NCBI taxonomy): domain Eukaryota; kingdom Metazoa; phylum Chordata; class Actinopteri; order Siluriformes; family Siluridae; genus Silurus; species Silurus aristotelis. Next base: position 24,420,221 of record NC_139592.1, read on the forward strand.
GGAGAGAGCAGGAAGCTCAGGTGGTGCTTTAAAGAAAGTCAAAACAGAGACACGACAACAGCAGGTGAGAGAACATCAACATAGAAACACTGAAATAAACAACTGAAATGAAATGATACCTGGTATTTAAAGTGGTGAGGAGGAGGAGGTGTGGATGAGGAGGAGGATGTGTGGATGATGAGGAGGAGGAGGTGTGGATGATGATGAGGAGGAGGTGTGGATGATGATGATGAGGAGGAGGTGTGGATGATGAGGAGGAGGAGGTGTGGATGATGAGGAGGAGGAGGTGTGGATGATGATGAGGAGGAGGAGGTGTGGATGATGAGGAGGAGGAGGTGTGGATGAGGAGGAGGAGATGTTGAGGAGGAGGAGGTGTGGATGAGGAGGAGGAGGTGTGGATGAGGAGGAGGAGATTTTAAGAAGGAGGAGGTGTGGATGAGGAGGAGGAGGTGTGGATGATGAGGAGGAGGAGGTGTGGATGAGGAGGAGGAGATGTTGAGGAGGAGGTGTGGATGAGGAGGAGGAGGTGTGGATGAGGAGGTGTGGATGAGAATAGTGAGGACAAGGATGATGAAGAGAGAGAGGTCACTTATACATCACAGCAATGGAATTCTTTCTTCACATAAGGTGCATTTTGCTGTGAGTCCTGACTCCTCCTCTGACCAGCTTCCTGTTACCGTGACTACACGACACTACAGTAACAAATCAGCAGCTGAGAACCAACACAGGACAGGAAAACAAGGTCTCTCTCTCTCTCACACACACACACACACATACACACACACACACACACACACACACACACACACACACACAGAGAAGTGGATCTATTTCTAAAGAGAGCATTAAAAACCCAAGTAATTCTTAACCCAAGGAATAAAAACTGTGTATTGTGTCAGAGTTTGTCTGGTGTGTGTGTGTGTGTGTGTGTGTGTGTGTGTACTGTATGTATAATGTAAACACTCTGTAGGTGAGTGGCAATTACAGCTGACTCCTTTAGGGCGCACACTAACAGTACGGTACTGTATAATAGATCGACAAATACTGGAAGAGGGGGGCATGTCCTCTCGGAGTGATGGACAACAGACAGAAGGGGTGGGGCTAAACACTACACTCGCTCTGAGGGCGGAGCTACAGCAGCTGGAGGAGGCAGAGTTTAACTCCCAGAAGGCAGTGCAGGACCGACTGCAGAACTCCATAAGAGTACAGGAGTGTGTCCGAACCCGTGCAGCTGAGGGTAATACACACACACACACACACACACACACACACACACACCAGTTACATACAGACTGTGTGTGTAATCTCTCTCTGTGTCTCTTTTCCAGGTCTGAATTTTCCACGCTCTCATCATCTCTATCGTTCTCTCGTCAGTGTCAGTCTGTCACATGATCAGCTCATCACTGAGGCCTTGCGTGATAGGCCAGCTTTAGCTCCGCCCACAACCAGCAACTACACCAAGGTGTGCACTAATATCACTTATTTGATAATATTTGCATGAATTTATATAATTTTGTATATTGTTATCATTTTAAATCTGTGTATGTGGGTGTTGTAGCTCCGCTCTTCTCCAGCAGAGGGCCCTGACCTGCTAGTCTTCCATCAACCTTATTGCGTTGTCAGGGAGATGCCCCTGTTGCCAGGCGACCACATACCTTTACCCCAACTCCATCCAACCCCCAGACCTGCTCAATTGACCTTTCACCTACTTCAGAGACACAGGCAGTGGGAGGCATGAGCTCAGCGAACATGTCACTTCCTGTGGGAGGAGTTAATCCATGCACTGTGTGTGTGTGTGTGTGTGTGTGTGAGGCCTCAGTTATTAATAAATGTTTCAGTGTGGAGACGAGACTCTGGGTGTCATCATACTTGTCAGCATCAGTAGTTACAGTTCCTAACCCGTTGCTATAGTTACAGAAGATACAGGAGATAGGATGTAATTACGGCAACTGGGAACAATGAAACGCATACATACACACACTTCTGTGTACTGTGTTCAATTAATTTCACACACACACACATACACACACACATAGAAGCGGGAGATGTTAATGCTACTAATAAACAAAAAAAAAGTGTGTGTGTGTGTGTGTGTAGATTTGCAGCCTATCAAATGAAAACCAAACTTCCCATTAATGACAGCAATTACACAGCAATTCTTTGGATTTTACACTTCAGGTCTCATTAGAGAATTCCCTACTGTAACACACACACACACACACACACACACACACACAGATCTGCAGTTCTGTTCACAGTACAGTGCTGATATAAACATACATTGCATGCCTGCTACTGTTATTTTGTGTGTGTGTGTGTGTGTGTGTGTGTTCGCTGTACAGTCCGATTGAACCGTTTGATCTCTTCCTCCTGTCCGGTACACAGCAGGAGAGAGAGAGAAAGGGAGGGAGGGAGAGAAAGAAAGAGATGTTAGACTGAGAGAGGACGGGAAGGACACTCACAGTGAACATTTTGATGATGGTGGGACAAACACACCTTCAGCTTGGTGCTACATCTGACCCTGCTCTTACTGCTCTATAAGGAGGACCTGAGTGTGTGTGTGTGTGTGGGCGCACACGAGTAAGTGAGTGAGTGTAAGTGTGTGGTGTGAGTGTGTGTGTGAGACAGTGATGGATGCCACACAGGAAGGTTCTGGTTGGTGTGGTGGTTGTGAGAAGGAGAATGGGTCGAGTTACTGGGATTATTCGGATTACTGGTCCGGACTTTCCTCAGCCTTCAGCCACTCTGAACTGGTTGCCGTGACGACACTGTGTGTGCCCCTGCTGGTACTTGGCCTGATGGGTAATATTTTAACCATACTGGTGGTATGGCTCCGCCCCCAGATGAGGAGCACCACTTACTTTTACCTGAGCAGCATGGCGATGTCCGATATCATGATGTTGGTGCTGATGCCCCTCGACCTATACAAGGTATTTACACACCTGTTCACCCTCTCACCTGTTTACCACTGTTCCTGTTCACCCTCTCACCTGTTGACCACTGTTCCTGTTTACCCTCTCACCTGTTCACCACTGTCCCTTTTTACCCTCTCACCTGTTTACCACTGTTCCTGATTACCCTCTCACTGTTCCTGTTTACCCTCTCACTGTTCCTGTTTACCCTCTCACTGTCCCTGTTCACCATCTCACCTGTTCACCACTGTTCCTGATTACCCTCTCACTGTTCCTGTTTACCCTCTCACTGTTCCTGTTTACCCTCTCACTGTCCCTGTTCACCCTCTCACCTGTTTACCACTGTTTCTGTTTACCCTCTCACCTGTTCACCACTGTTCCTGTTTACCCTCTCACCTGTTCACCACTGTTCCTGTTTACCCTCTCACCTGTTCACCACTGTCCCTTTTTACCCTCTCACCTGTTCACCACTGTTCCTGTTTACCCTCTCACTGTTCCTGTTTACCCTCTCACTGTTCCTGTTCACCCTCTCACCTGTTCACCACTGTTCCTGATTACCCTCTCACTGTTCCTGTTTACCCTCTCACTGTCCCTGTTCACCCTCTCACCTGTTCACCACTGTTTCTGTTTACCCTCTCACCTGTTCACCACTGTTCCTGTTTACCCTCTCACTGTTCCTGTTCACCCTCTCACCTGTTCACCACTGTTCCTGTTTACCCTCTCACCTGTTCACCACTGTCCCTGTTCACCCTCTCACCTGTTCACCACTGTTCCTTTTTACCCTCTCACTGTTCGTGTTTACCCTCTCACCTGTTCACCACTGTTCCTGTTCACCCTCTCACCTGTTCACCACTGTCCCTGTTCACCCTCTCACCTGTTCACCACTGTCCCTGTTCACCCTCTCACCTGTTCACCACTGTTCCTTTTTACCCTCTCACTGTTCCTGTTTACCCTCTCACCTGTTCACCACTGTCCCTTTTTACCCTCTCACCTGTTTACCACTGTTCCTGTTTACCCTCTCACTGTTCCTGTTTACCCTCTCACTGTCCCTGTTCACCCTCTCACCTGTTCACCACTGTTCCTGATTACCCTCTCACTGTTCCTGTTTACCCTCTCACTGTTCCTGTTTACCCTCTCACTGTCCCTGTTCACCCTCTCACCTGTTTACCACTGTTTCTGTTTACCCTCTCACCTGTTCACCACTGTTCCTGTTTACCCTCTCACCTGTTCACCACTGTTCCTGTTTACCCTCTCACCTGTTCACCACTGTCCCTTTTTACCCTCTCACCTGTTCACCACTGTTCCTGTTTACCCTCTCACTGTTCCTGTTTACCCTCTCACTGTTCCTGTTCACCCTCTCACCTGTTCACCACTGTTCCTGATTACCCTCTCACTGTTCCTGTTTACCCTCTCACTGTCCCTGTTCACCCTCTCACCTGTTCACCACTGTTTCTGTTTACCCTCTCACCTGTTCACCACTGTTCCTGTTTACCCTCTCACTGTTCCTGTTCACCCTCTCACCTGTTCACCACTGTTCCTGTTTACCCTCTCACCTGTTCACCACTGTCCCTGTTCACCCTCTCACCTGTTCACCACTGTTCCTTTTTACCCTCTCACTGTTCGTGTTTACCCTCTCACCTGTTCACCACTGTTCCTGTTCACCCTCTCACCTGTTCACCACTGTCCCTGTTCACCCTCTCACCTGTTCACCACTGTCCCTGTTCACCCTCTCACCTGTTCACCACTGTTCCTTTTTACCCTCTCACTGTTCCTGTTTACCCTCTCACCTGTTCACCACTGTTCCTGTTCACCCTCTCACCTGTTCACCACTGTTCCTGTTCACCCTCTCACCTGTTCACCACTGTTCCTGTTCACCCTCCCACCTGTTCACCACTGTTCCTGTTTACCCTCTCACCTGTTCACCACTGTTCCTGTTTACCCTCTCACTGTTCCTGTTCACCCTCTCACCTGTTCACCATCTCACCTGTTCACCACTGTCCCTGTTCACCCTCTCACCTGTTCACCACTGTTCCTTTTTACCCTCTCTGTTCCTGTCTACCCTCTCACCTGTTCACCACTGTTCCTGTTCACCCTCTCACCTGTTCACCACTGTTCCTGTTTACCCTCTTACCTGTTCACCACTGTTCCTGTTCACCCTCTCACCTTTTCACCACTGTTCCTTTTTACCCTCTCACTGTTCCTGTCTACCCTCTCACCTGTTCACCACTGTTCCTGTTCACCCTCTCACCTGTTCACCACTGTTCCTGTTTACCCTCTTACCTGTTCACCACTGTTCCTGTTCACCCTCTCACCTGTTCACCACTGTTCCTGTTTACCCTCTCACCTGTTCACCACTGTTCCTGTTTACCTTCTCAGTGTCCCTGTTCACCCTCTCACCTGTTCACCACTGTTCCTGTTTACCCTCTCACCTGTTCACCACTGTTCCTGTTTACCCTCTCACTGTTCCTGTTCACCCTCTCACCTGTTCACCACTGTTCCTGTTTACCCTCTCACTGTTCCTGTTTACCCTCTCACTGTCCCTGTTCACCCTCTCACCTGTTCACCACTGTTCCTGTTTACCCTCTCACCTGTTCACCACTGTTCCTGTTTACCCTCTCACTGTTCCTGTTCACCCTCTCACCTGTTCACCACTGTTCCTGTTCACCACTGTTCCTGTTTACCCTCTCACTGTTCCTGTTCACCCTCTCACCTGTTCACCACTGTTCCTGTTCACCCCTGTTCCTGTTCACCCTCTCACTGTTCCTGTTTACCCTCTCACTGTTCCTGTTTACCCTCTCACTGTTCCTGTTTACCCTCTCACTGTCCCTGTTCACCCTCTCACCTGTTCACCACTGTTCCTGTTTACCCTCTCACCTGTTCACCACTGTTCCTGTTTACCCTCTCACTGTTCCTGTTCACCCTCTCACCTGTTCACCACTGTCCCTGTTCACCCTCTCACCTGTTCACCACTGTCCCTGTTCACCCTCTCACCTGTTCACCACTGTTCCTTTTTACCCTCTCACTGTTCCTGTTTACCCTCTCACCTGTTCACCACTGTTCCTGTTCACCCTCTCACCTGTTCACCACTGTTCCTGTTTACCCTCTCACCTGTTCACCACTGTTCCTGTTTACCCTCTCACCTGTTCACCACTGTCCCTGTTCACCCTCTCACTTGTTCACCACTGTTCCTGTTTACCCTCTCACCTGTTCACCACTGTTCCTGTTTACCCTCTCACTGTTCCTGTTCACCCTCTCACCTGTTCACCACTGTTCCTGTTTACTCTCTCACTGTTCCTGTTTACCCTCTTACTGTCCCTGTTCACCCTCTCACCTGTTCACCACTGTTCCTGTTTACCCTCTCACCTGTTCACCACTGTTCCTGTTCACCCTCTCACTGTTCCTGTTCACCCTCTCACCTGTTCACCACTGTTCCTGTTTACCCTCTCACCTGTTCACCACTGTCCCTGTTCACCCTCTCACCTGTTTACCACTGTTCCTTTTTACCCTCTCACTGTTCCTGTTTACCCTCTCACCTGTTCACCACTGTTCCTGTTCACCCTCTCACCTGTTCATCACTGTTCCTGTTTACCCTCTCACCTGTTCACCACTGTCCCTGTTCACCCTCTCACTTGTTCACCACTGTTCCTTTTTACCCTCATACTGTTCCTGTTTACCCTCTCACTGTTCCTTTTTACCCTCTCACTGTTCCTGTTCACCCTCTCACCTGTTCACCACTGTTCCTGTTCACCCTCTCACCTGTTCACCACTGTTCCTGTTCACCCTCTCACCTGTTCACCACTGTTCCTGTTCACCCTCCCACCTGTTCACCACTGTTCCTGTTTACCCTCTCACCCGTTCACCACTGTCCCTGTTCACCTGTTCACCACTGTTCCTTTTTACCCTCTCACTGTTCCTGTTCACCCTCTCACCTGTTTACCACTGTTCCTGTTTACCCTCTCACCTGTTTACCACTGTTCCTGTTCACCCTCTCACCAGTTCAACAATGTTCCTGTTCATCACTGTTCCTGTTTACCCTCTCTCCTGTTCACTCTTTACTTGGTCTCATCAACCTGCCCTGTTTAACCCAGTACTTGAATCTCATCTCTGTGTCAGTTTACCAGTGTGTGTGTGTGTGTGTGTGTGTGTGTGTGTGTGTGTGTGTGTGTGTGTGTGTGTGTGTGTGTGACCTGTAGCTGTGGTGGTACCGCCCCTGGTTTTTGGGGGACGCAGTGTGTAAACTCTCTCAGTTTGTGAGCGAGTGCTGCACCTTCTCCTCCATCCTGCACATGACTGCTCTGGGGGCGGAGCGTTATGTGGGCGTGTGTTTTCCTCTCAGAGCCCGCCTCCTGGTGACACGGGGGCGTGTCCGTGTGCTTATTGGTGCACTTTGGGGCGTGGCTGCCCTGAGCGCGGGCCCTGTGTTGGTGCTGGTAGGGGCGGAGCCTGTGGATGGTAATCTGACAGAGTGCCGTGTGACCCGCTGGGCGGAGTCTTCGGGGCTGATGGTGGCCATGTTGTGGCTCTCAAACCTGTACTTCATCGTCCCACTGACCACACTGACGCTCCTCTACACCCTCATCGCCCGCAGACTACGCCAGCGCAGACATGTCCCCCGAGACCATGCCCACCGCCAGACCCTGCGCATGATGGGTAAGCACACAGGGGTCAAAGGTCAGCTAAGATTAAACAATAATTATTTTAACTGATTATAAATAATAATTTTCCAATTAGCTTGATAGAAAGAAGTAATAAATACCTGCAAGATCATCACAGATATCTGTTTGTGTAGCTGCTGTTGTTCTGCCCCGCCCATAACCCCGCCCCCGCTTATGCCCCTCCCCCGCTCCTCCCCGCGCTTATGTCCCTTCCCCTTACACAATATCTGTGTAAAGCTGCTTTGTTCATTGTTAAAAGCGCAAAATAATTAAAAATGAAATGAACAAAAGCAATGACAGTAATAATGATAATAATCTCTCTCTCTCTCTCCCCGTGTGTGTGTGTGTGTGTGTGTGTGTAGTGGTGATAGTGTGTGTGTTTGTGGTGTGTTGGTTGCCCTTCCATGTGGCCCGTACATTGTTCTGTTTGTCTGTAAACTCCAGTGTTCAGGTGTATTTTCTCTCTCAGTACTTAAACCTCGTCTCCTTCGTGCTGTTCTACTGCAGCGCCGCCGTCAACCCTCTGCTCTACAACATCATGTCCTCCCGTTACCGTGACAACGTCCGTGCCCTGCTTCGCCCCCGCACACGACCCCTGCCGGCCCCCTCCCCTTCCAGCACACACTTCTGACCCGTGTGTGTGTGTGTGTGTGTGTGTGTGTGTGTGTGTGTGATGTCATGCAAATGGTTTCTGGGAAGATTTTGGTGCTCACCAGGAATAGAAGGCCTCAGAGGACACCTCTGTGTGTGTGATCTGGACCTCAGAGCTGGAGCTCACGTGGTTCTAACAGTATGAGGCTCCTCAGCTCTAATAACCCCCCCAGTCACAGTCAGACAGAATTTAAACCGTTTGCATTGTTATGATGATAAACAGTAGTTTGGGTAACGGGTGAAGGAAACCATGACTGTGTTTTAATAAAAGCTGCTTGGTTGCCATGGAAACTGACAATGAGGTTTCTTGAATGTGTGTGTGTGTGTGTGTGTGTGTGTCCCCAGTAACTACTGGATACATAGTGAGTGTGTTATGCTTGTGTATATCGCAGCCCTGGTGTGTGTGCTGTATCAAAGCGCAGGGGGGAACGCAGGGAGGAACGCAGAGGGAAACGCAGGGAGGAACGCAGAGGGAAACGCAGGGAGGAACGCAGAGGGAAACGCAGGGAGGAACGCAGGGAGGAACGCAGAGGGAAACGCAGGGAGGAACGCAGAGGGAAACGCAGGGAGGAACGCAGAGGGAAACGCAGGGAGGAATACAGAGGGAAACGCAGGGGGGAACGCAGGGAGGAATGCAGAGGGAAACGCAGGGAGGAACGCAGGGAGGAACGCAGGGAGGAACGCAGGGGGGAACGCAGAGGGAAACGCAGGGAGGAACGCAGGGAGGAATGCAGAGGGAAACGCAGGGAGGAACGCAGGGGGGAACGCAGGGAGGAATGCAGAGGGAAACGCAGGGAGGAATGCAGAGGGAAACGCAGGGAGGAATGCAGAGGGAAACGCAGGGAGGAACGCAGGGAGGAACGCAGGGAGGAATGCAGAGGGAAACGCAGGGAGGAACGCAGGGGGGAACGCAGGGAGGAATGCAGAGGGAAACGCAGGGAGGAATGCAGAGGGAAACGCAGGGAGGAATGCAGAGGGAAACGCAGGGAGGAACGCAGGGAGGAACGCAGGGAGGAACGCAGAGGGAAACGCAGGGAGGAACGCAGAGGAAAACGCAGGGAGGAACGCAGGGGGGAACGCAGAGGGAAACGCAGGGAGGAACGCAGGGAGGAATGCAGAGGGAAACGCAGGGAGGAATGCAGAGGGAAACGCAGGGAGGAACGCAGGGGGGAACGCAGGGAGGAACGCAGAGGGAAACGCAGGGGGGAACGCAGAGGGAAACGCAGGGAGGAATGCAGAGGGAAACGCAGGGAGGAACGCAGGGAGGAATGCAGAGGGAAAAGCAGGGAGGAACGCAGGGAGGAACGCAGGGAGGAATGCAGAGGGAAACGCAGGGGGGAACGCAGGGAGGAACGCAGGGAGGAATGCAGAGGAAAACGCAGGGAGGAACGCAGGGGGGAACGCAGGGGGGAACGCAGGGAGGAACGCAGAGGGAAAAGCAGGGAGGAACGCAGGGAGGAACGCAGGGAGGAATGCAGAGGGAAACGCAGGGAGGAACGCAGGGGGGAACGCAGGGAGGAACGCAGGGAGGAATGCAGAGGAAAACGCAGGGAGGAACGCAGAGGGGAACGCAGGGAGGAACGCAGGGAGGAACGCAGGGAGGAACGCAGAGGGAAACGCAGGGAGGAACGCAGAGGGAAACGCAGGGAGGAACGCAGGGAGGAACGCAGGGAGGAACGCAGAGGGAAACGCAGGGAGGAACGCAGGGAGGAACGCAGAGGGAAACGCAGGGAGGAACGCAGAGGGAAACGCAGGGAGGAACGCAGAGGGAAATGCAGGGAGGAACGCAGGGGGGAACGCAGGGAGGAACGCAGGGGGGAACGCAGGGAGGAACGCAGGGAGGAACGCAGGGAGGAACGCAGAGGGAAACGCAGGGAGGAATGCAGAGGGAAACGCAGGGAGGAACGCAGGGAGGAACGCAGGGGGGAACGCAGGGAGGAACGCAGAGGGAAACGCAGGGAGGAACGCAGAGGGAAACGCAGGGAGGAACGCAGGGAGGAACGCAGGGGGGAACGCAGGGAGGAACGCAGAGGGAAACGCAGGGAGGAACGCAGAGGGAAACGCAGGGAGGAACGCAGGGAGGAACGCAGGGAGGAACGCAGAGGGAAACGCAGGGAGGAACGCAGGGGGGAACGCAGGGGGGAACGCAGGGGGGAACGCAGGGAGGAACGCAGGGAGGAACGCAGGGAGGAACGCAGGGGGGAACGCAGAGAGAAACGCAGGGAGGAACGCAGAGGGAAACGCAGGGAGGAACGCAGGGGGGAACGCAGGGAGGAACGCAGGGGGGAACGCAGGGAGGAACGCAGGGAGGAATGCAAAGGGAAACGCAGGGAGGAACGCAGGGGGGAACGCAGGGAGGAATGCAGAGGGAAACGCAGGGAGGAACGCAGGGAGGAACGCAGAGGGAAACGCAGGGAGGAACGCAGGGAGGAACGCAGGGGGGAACGCAGGGAGGAACGCAGGGAGGAACGCAGGGAGGAACGCAGGGAGGAACGCAGAGGGAAACGCAGGGAGGAACGCAGAGGGAAACGCAGGGAGGAACGCAGGGAGGAACGCAGGGGGGAACGCAGAGGGAAACGCAGGGAGGAACGCAGGGAGGAATGCAGAGGGAAACGCAGGGAGGAATGCAGAGGGAAACGCAGGGAGGAACGCAGGGAGGAACGCAGAGGGAAACGCAGGGAGGAATGCAGGGGGGAACGCAGGGAGGAACGCAGGGAGGAATGCAGGGAGGAACGCAGGGAGGAACGCAGGGAGGAATGCAGAGGGAAAAGCAGGGAGGAACGCAGGGAGGAACGCAGGGAGGAATGCAGAGGGAAACGCAGGGAGGAACGCAGGGGGGAACGCAGGGGGGAACGCAGGGAGGAATGCAGAGGGAAACGCAGGAAGGAAGGCAGAGGGAAACGCAGGGAGGAACGCAGGGGGGAACGCAGGGGGGAACGCAGAGGGAAACGCAGGGAGGAACGCAGAGGGAAACGCAGGGAGGAACGCAGAGGGAAACGCAGGGAGGAACGCAGGGGGAAACGCAGGGAGGAACGCAGGGGGGAACGCAGGGAGGAACGCAGGGGGAAACGCAGGGAGGAACGCAGGGAGGAATGCAGAGGGAAACGCAGGGAGGAATGCAGAGGGAAACGCAGGGAGGAACGCAGGGGGGAACGCAGGGAGGAACGCAGAGGGAAACGCAGGGAGGAACGCAGGGAGGAATGCAGAGGGAAACGCAGGGAGGAATGCAGAGGGAAACGCAGGGGGGAACGCAGGGAGGAATGCAGAGGGAAACGCAGGGAGGAACGCAGGGAGGAACGCAGGGGGGAACGCAGGGAGGAACGCAGGGGGGAACGCAGGGAGGAACGCAGGGAGGAACGCAGGGGGGAACGCAGAGAGAAACGCAGGGAGGAATGCAGAGGGAAACGCAGGGAGGAACGCAGGGAGGAACGCAAAGGGAAACGCAGGGAGGAACGCAGGGGGGAACGCAGGGAGGAATGCAGAGGGAAACGCAGGGAGGAACGCAGGGAGGAACGCAGAGGGAAACGCAGGGAGGAACGCAGGGGGGAACGCAGGGAGGAACGCAGGGAGGAACGCAGGGAGGAACGCAGGGGGGAACGCAGAGAGAAACGCAGGGAGGAATGCAGAGGGAAACGCAGGGAGGAACGCAGGGAGGAACGCAGAGGGAAACGCAGGGAGGAACGCAGGGAGGAACGCAGAGGGAAACGCAGGGAGGAACGCAGGGAGGAACGCAGAGGGAAACGCAGGGAGGAACGCAGGGAGGAATGCAGAGGGAAACGCAGGGAGGAACGCAGGGGGAAACGCAGGGAGGAACGCAGAGGGAAACGCAGGGAGGAACGCAGGGAGGAATGCAGAGGGAAACGCAGGGAGGAACGCAGGGAGGAATGCAGAGGGAAACGCAGGGAGGAACGCAGGGAGGAATGCAAAGGGAAACGCAGGGAGGAATGCAGAGGGAAACGCAGGGAGGAACGCAGGGAGGAACGCAGGGAGGAACGCAGAGGGAAACGCAGGGAGGAACGCAGAGGGAAACGCAGAGGGAAACGCAGGGAGGAACGCAGGGAGGAATGCAGAGGGAAACGCAGGGGGGAACGCAGGGAGGAACGCAGAGGGAAACGCAGGGAGGAACGCAGAGGGAAACGCAGGGAGGAACGCAGGGAGGAATGCAGAGGGAAACGCAGGGAGGAACGCAGGGAGGAATGCAAAGGGAAACGCAGGGAGGAATGCAGAGGGAAACGCAGGGAGGAACGCAGGGAGGAACGCAGGGAGGAACGCAGAGGGAAACGCAGGGAGGAACGCAGAGGGAAACGCAGGGAGGAACGCAGGGAGGAATGCAGCGGGAAACGCAGGGAGGAATGCAGAGGGAAACGCAGGGAGGAACGCAGGGAGGAACGCAGGGGGGAACGCAGGGAGGAACGCAGGAAGGAACGCAGGGAGGAACGCAGAGGGAAACGCAGGGAGGAACGCAGGGAGGAATGCAGAGGGAAACGCAGGGAGGAACGCAGGGAGGAATGCAAAGGGAAACGCAGGGAGGAACGCAGGGGGGAACGCAGGGAGGAATGCAGAGGGAAACGCAGGGAGGAACGCAGGGAGGAACGCAGGGAGGAATGCAGCACGCTGAGGGAGCAGAAGGTGTTTTGTCACGTGCGAGCGTTTACGTCTCCTCTTCTCAGTTTACATTAAAACATCAGACCGAAAGAGTTTCACACACATTTTAATGAATTCTCATTAATTAGCAAAAACCTGAACACAAGGAAATGAACATTTCAGTAAAAACATCTGAAGCCACGATAAAGTTCATAAATAAACTCAACACCTGCATACATCCTACATTACCTGCTCATGCAAAAGCCTGCAGTGAGAATCATGCGAAAATACACACACACACACACACACACACACACACACACACACACACAGCTGTTAAATAGAATCTATAATTCTCCACTGCTCTTTATAATGTACAATATTTACACATTAATGCATCATATAAACACGCAGTGCTGAAGTGCAACACAATTCATATGTATAACAAACTGCAACACAATGCAAGCAAAACAGGCTACTGTGTGTGTGTGTGTGTGTGTGTGTGTGTGTGTGTGTGTGTGTGTGTGTGTGTGTGTGTGTGTGTGTGTGTGTGTGAGAGACTGCATTAAGACTTCAAGGCACTGCACAAAAATCATGTATGAAATAAAAATCTCTCCTCAGTGTATTTGGAGGTGAAGCTGAAAATCTGTGGATTGAACGAAAATAAAAGTCTGAGCTCCACATCTTCATCACAGAGAGCAACACCATCCATCATCTCACCCTCGATCTGAGCTCCTTCACAAACTTCTTCCTCTTTATTATTCACTGATCGATATAAAAATATGGTGAATAAAATTGTAAATTTAATACAAATCTGAATGAAATAGGTGACGCGGTGTGAAGCTCAGAGATGATCCACAGTGAACCCTGCGAGAATCCTCCAGCCTCCAGCGGTTTTCCTGAAGCAGAAACATCTGCACTTCTTTAAAACCAGATTGGAATTGAAATCTCTGATAATCTGACAAAAATACTGGATTTGTTCTTTTCATATGAACAATATTTAAATTTCACATTTAATTATTATGATGTAATCACATCCTCCCCCCTCTCTCTTCATCCTCCTCCCTTCACTCCCCCCCCCTTTCCACCCCCCCCCCCTCTCTCTTCATCCTCCCCCTCTTCACCCCCCCCCCCTTCATCCTCTTAGCACTAAGCTCCACCTCAGGATGAGGACGTTCTTTTGCATCATTTCCTGAAACATTTGTGTGTCCGAGAGTCAAACACACACTTCTTCACTACACACTCCAGAATCTACACTGACTACAATAACGTGCACACGAAGTGAATTCATCAGCAGGAACCCGAAACCAAGTTCACTTGATGTATTCATGTTGGTGCTGAAGAACAAACTCAGTGTGAAGGGAAATGGGCGTGGTTAAAGGGAAGTGGGTGTGGTTATAAGAAGTTGCAGTGGTGGTGAGTGGAA
>NC_139593.1:0-2500 GCF_946808225.1 Silurus aristotelis
CTGGGTGTGTATCTGCCTCTCTGTCTATCAATGATGAGATATCTGCCAGACATTTTACAGAAATCTGGTTTTAATTCCAGATTCCATTATATGTCATAGATTTATCAGAGGATTTAGTTCATTGCTCACCTTATGGCCTTCTTAAACAAAGTTTGTTTTATAAAATGAAGTATTTTGTTTTATCTTTTGTTTTGGTGGCGCTGTAGAGTTGCAGTCCGAGCTACACTCATGAATGTGACGAAATCTCATGTTTGAATGGAATTTGTTACCAGTTTAACAGCAGGCTGAACATGGCCACCAACATCACCAGTGCTTTCCATAGTATGTATGTTCTTCATTCCCTAAAGTGTGTATGTTTGTCCTGGTCAGTTGGAACACTGGATATTATATTATTTAAGGGAATCATTCCTGAGTATTGTTCTATAGTCCATCAAAACTAGCTTGGTGTGAAGTCTGTTCTAATGGTCTTACAGGCTCCATTCCATTTTTTTATATGTATCTTGATTAAGGGTGTGGGCTCAGTAGTACTTTTGGGTTGGCTGACACATTCACCAGCTGAACCTTCTGCCTCCCTCTGTATCTCATCTCCACTTCATTAATTGAACAACGGAGGTCTGCAGCACACCAGGGCTCTATTTCAGTGTTCCTGCTTCTGTGAGGGAGTGCTGTTCCCTGTTCGGAAGGGTATGGAGAGAGTTAAAGGATACATCAGAGGTAAAGGAGAATGAGAAAGGAGAAGTAGAAAGACCAGTTTGGGGCCCCTGATTCTCAGCTATGCAAAGCAAGGGAGAGAGAAAACAACTACCAATGCATGGAAGTGCCAGCAAGTGATCATTAACCAGCTGCACAGTTTTGCCAGGGATGCAAGATGGTGGCACTGGACCCACTTGACCCACTGGGCCACATCTTGATGATCTGTTTTGCATCCTGCTCCTCTTCATCAATAACCAGCAACAGTAGTGACTCTGCTGCTTTAGAGCTCAAACTGCTCCAAAAAAGCATTTCAATTGTACGTGGAGGCCATCTCTATGAGGAGAAAGTGAAGGTGTTGCCTGCTAGCTCTCTGCCTGCTCCTGCACAAAAATACTGAAGCACAGCGGCTGCTAATTATGCAAGATGATGCTAGGTTTGTTGAAGGAGGGTGAGGGAGTTTTTAAATTCCATGTTTTCTGGACCCTGGAATGTATTTGTGTGTTCTGCATCATCCTCCAGCTACTCCACTCTCATGTGACTTATGGCACTTACTGACAGCACACTATATTATATATATTTCCTATTATATATTTTTCATTGGAAAATATACATTTTTGTTTGGATTCTGGTTCCTCTCAAGGTTTCTACCTCATGTCATCTCAGGGAGTTTTTCCTTCACCACAGTCACCACTGGCTCACTCATTAGTGACAAACTTCTACATTCTTTTATTTTCACTTTATCTCTATAAAGTTGCTACAAGACAATGTCTATAATAAAGAAAAATAAATCAATTGATTTTAATAGTTTACTGTGTTGCTTCTTAACAGAGTGCACAAAGAGTACAGTGAACCTGGTCTTCCTGTTTGATGGCTCCAGCAGCATGACAACAGAGGACTTTAATAAAAATAAAAAATTCATATGGGATATAATTACTCAAGTCCAAAACTCATCTATCAATGTGAGTACACAACACAACACACAACACCATGTAACCAAATACAAACCCGCAAAACTAAACCCCACTGCACAGCACAACACACTGCACACACTGGATTTGGTTTCTTTCAGTCTTTAATTTTTATCAAGATTGTAATCTTGATGTTTCTTTCTTCGTTCAGAATCTCCTCTTAGTGTCTCTGGTGTTCAGTTGATCCAACAGGAGAGACAATAAACACTTATTGTTAAGGGTTAGGGATTTAGGGTTAGGGGATAGGGGTTAGGGGATAAGGGTTAGGGATGTGGGTTAGAGATTTAGGGTTAGGGGGTAGGGTTTAGGGCATAAGGGTTAGGGATGGGGTTAGGGATTTAGGGTTAGGGGGTAGGGGTTAGGGATTTAGGTTTAGGGACAGGGTTAGTGGTTAATTTTAGGGCTTAGGGATAGGGGTTAGGGACAGGGTTAGGGGGTAGGGATTAGGGATAGGGGTTAGGGACAGGGTTAGGGGGTAGGGGTTGAGGATAGGGGTTAGGGATTTAGGGTTAGAGACAGGGTTAGGGGGTAGGGGTTAGTTTTAGGGGTAAGGGATTTAGGGTTAGGGGGTAGGGGTTGGGGAATGGGGGTTAGGGATTTAGGGTTAGGGACAGGGTTAGGGGTAGGGGTTAGTGTTCGGGGTTAGGGATTTAGGGTTAGGGGATAGGGGTTAGGGGATAAGGGTTAGGGATGTGGGTTAGAGATTTAGGGTTAGGGGGTAGGGGTTAGGGCATAAGGGTTATTGATGGGGTTAGGGATTTAGGGTTAGGGGGTAGGGGTTAGGGATTTAGGGTTAGGGACAGGGTTAGTGGTTAATTTTAGGGGTTAGGGATAGGGGT
>NC_139593.1:7500-45000 GCF_946808225.1 Silurus aristotelis
TGTGACAACTGCAAGGAAACATACAACATCTGCTAGAACAAGCAATGAAAGGAGAAACGATATAGAGATTTATGAGGGGATGAAGAGAATGAGGTAAAGGAGAAATGAGGTAGAGAAGAACAATGAGAGGAGGAACAAGAGAAAAGAGGAAGAAGTGGAATAATGTGCTAGAGAGAAGGAATAAGATGAAAAAGAGGAATGATGTAAATGAAAGAAAAGAGGTAAAGAGGAGGAATGATGTAAATGAAAAGAAAGAGGTAAAGAGGAGGAATGATGTAAATGAAAGGAAGGAGGTAAAGAGGAGGAATGATGTAAATGAAAAGAAAGAGGTAAAGAGGAGGAATGATGTAAATGAAAGGAAGGAGGTAAAGAGGAGGAATGATGTAAATGAAAGGAAGGAGGTAAAGAGGAGGAATGATGTAAATGAAAGAAAAGAGGTAAAGAGGAGGAATGATGTAAATGAAAGGAAGGAGGTAAAGAGGAGGAATGATGTAAATGAAAGGAAAGAGGTAAAGAGGAGGAATGATGTAAATGAAAGTAAAGAGGTAAAGAGGAGGAATGATGTAAATGAAAAGAAAGAGGTAAAGAGGAGGAATGATGTAAATGAAAGAAAAGAGGTAAAGAGGAGGAATGATGTAAATGAAAAGAAAGAGGTAAAGAGGAGGAATGATGTAAATGAAAGTAAAGAGGTAAAGAGGAGGAATGATGTAAATGAAAGGAAAGAGGTAAAGAGGAGGAATGATGTAAATGAAAGTAAAGAGGTAAAGAGGAGGAATGATGTAAATGAAAGGAAGGAGGTAAAGAGGAGGAATGATGTAAATGAAAAGAAAGAGGTAAAGAGGAGGAATGATGTAAATGAAAGAAAAGAGGTAAAGAGGAGGAATGATGTAAATGAAAAGAAAGAGGTAAAGAGGAGGAATGATGTAAATGAAAGGAAGGAGGTAAAGAGGAGGAATGATGTAAATGAAAGGAAAGAGGTAAAGAGGAGGAATGATGTAAATGAAAGGAAAGAGGTAAAGAGGAGGAATGATGTAAATGAAAGAAAAGAGGTAAAGAGGAGGAATGATGTAAATGAAAAGAAAGAGGTAAAGAGGAGGAATGATGTAAATGAAAAGAAAGAGGTAAAGAGGAGGAATGATGTAAATGAAAGGAAAGAGGTAAAGAGGAGGAATGATGTAAATGAAAGGAAAGAGGTAAAGAGGAGGAATGATGTAAATGAAAGGAAGGAGGTAAAGAGGAGGAATGATGTAAATGAAAGAAAAGAGGTAAAGAGGAGGAATGATGTAAATGAAAGGAAGGAGGTAAAGAGGAGGAATGATGTAAATGAAAGTAAAGAGGTAAAGAGGAGGAATGATGTAAATGAAAGAAAAGAGGTAAAGAGGAGGAATGATGTAAATGAAAGGAAGGAGGTAAAGAGGAGGAATGATGTAAATGAAAGGAAGGAGGTAAAGAGGAGGAATGATGTAAATGAAAGAAAAGAGGTAAAGAGGAGGAATGATGTAAATGAAAGGAAAGAGGTAAAGAGGAGGAATGATGTAAATGAAAGAAAAGAGGTAAAGAGGAGGAATGATGTAAATGAAAGGAAGGAGGTAAAGAGGAGGAATGATGTAAATGAAAGGAAGGAGGTAAAGAGGAGGAATGATGTAAATGAAAGGAAGGAGGTAAAGAGGAGGAATGATGTAAATGAAAGGAAGGAGGTAAAGAGGAGGAATGATGTAAATGAAAGGAAGGAGGTAAAGAGGAGGAATGATGTAAATGAAAGGAAGGAGGTAAAGAGGAGGAATGATGTAAATGAAAGGAAGGAGGTAAAGAGGAGGAGATTCTACCAGTCTCTGGGGGCAGTAGTGTACAGTGTGGGTTTTCTGGTTGTGTTGAATGAAGATGAAGAAAAGAGAATGTTTGAGGGCTTTAATTTGAACTGAAAGTGTGAAAAAGATAAAGATGGAGATAAAGAATGAAATGTCACTAATGAATAATGACTTTGTGTTTTTAGGAGCTCAGGGCAGGAACTTTATAAACGAGCTGTCTCAGAGCGGATTCAGTGCTGCCAGTGACAAGGTACTGATGTAAACATTTTTCCACTGAAGACCGGGACACTTATATATTTATGTCTTTATATAGCCTACACTTCTACACTGCAATATTTCACATCTACAATGCTTAGTTTTGCTTCCGTTGATCATATAGTGTTTTTATTCATGCATTGGTGTAGTTCCTGAATGAAGAAATCAATAAAGGAAAAATAAATAAATAAAAAGTCTGACACCTATGGAACACTTAAGGTAGGGCTAAGCTTTTTAAAATGGTAAACCTATGAGGGAGTCTTTACCCCAGAGTTGGCCCCCGAGGCCTATTGCACTTTGGTTCTTCCCAGGGCTCCTCACTGGTCCGTGTGTCCTAATCTGTCCGTGTAGGTCAGGGGTGTCAAACTCAGGCTGTAATTATATTTGACCTGCGAGATCATATCAAATGTGTATTAGAGCTGCCGGCCAGTATATAGCGCATACACCGCTAATACTACAAATCCCAGAATGCTTTGTCAGTGCTTTGGTGCGTCAGTCGAGACGGCTAAAAAACTCTGCACTGAATTTACCCGGAGATTTACCGACTTTGAAGCCCAGAAATGCAGATTTGAACTGCTCAGTAATCCGTTTGTGGTTGACGTGGAAAGCGCACCAACCAACCTCCAAATGGAGCTGATTGAATTCCAGTGTAGAGACACGCTCAAGTCAAAGTACGACTCTGTGTGTGCTGCACAATTTCCATGTTTCCTCCCCGACACACTGCTCCAACTCCGTGCCCAAGCTGCTCAAATCTCTCTATGATCACCAGCACATATCTGTGTGTGTAACTGTTCACTTTATTGAAGATGAACAAAACACCACACAGGAGTCTCACTGATGAACACCTTCACTCTATCCTGAGGATTTCCTCAGCTCAGAGTCTAAACCCAGACATGATGCTCAGCTCAGAGTCTAAACCCAGACATGATGCTCAGCTCAGAGTCTAAACCCAGACATGATGCTCAGCTCAGAGTCTAAACCCAGACATGATGCTCAGCTCAGAGTCTAAACCCAGACATGATGCTCAGCTCAGAGTCTAAACCCAGACATGATGCTCAGCTCAGAGCCTAAACCCAGTCATGATGCTCAGCTCAGAGTCTAAACCCAGACATGATGCTCAGCTCAGAGTCTAAACCCAGACATGATGCTCAGCTCAGAGTCTAAACCCAGACATGATGCTCAGCTCAGAGCCTAAACCCAGACATGATGCTCAGCTCAGAGCCTAAACCCAGACATGATGCTCAGCTCAGAGCCTAAACCCAGACATGATGCTCAGCTCAGAGCCTAAACCCAGACATGATGCTCAGCTCAGAGCCTAAACCCAGACATGATGCTCAGCTCAGAGCCTAAACCCAGACATGATGCTCAGCTCAGAGCCTAAACCCAGACATGATGCTCAGCTCAGAGCCTAAACCCAGTCATGATGCTCAGCTCAGAGCCTAAACCCAGTCATGATGCACAGCTCAGAGTCTAAACACAGACATGATGCTCAGCTCAGAGCCTAAACCCCAGACATGATGCTCAGCTCAGAGCCTAAACCCAGACTTGATGCTCAGTTTAGAGTCTAAACCCAGACATGATGCACAGCTCAGAGTCTAAACCCAGACATGATGCACAGCTCAGAGTCTAAACCCAGACATGATGCACAGCTCAGAGTCTAAACCCAGACATGATGCACAGCTCAGAGTCTAAACCCAGACATGATGCACAGCTCAGAGTCTAAACCCAGACATGATGCACAGCTCAGAGTCTAAACCCAGACATGATGCACAGCTCAGAGTCTAAACCCAGACATGATGCACAGCTCAGAGTCTAAACCCAGACATGATGCACAGCTCAGAGTCTAAACCCAGACATGATGCACAGCTCAGAGTCTAAACCCAGACATGATGCACAGCTCAGAGTCTAAACCCAGACATGATGCACAGCTCAGAGTCTAAACCCAGACATGATGCACAGCTCAGAGTCTAAACCCAGACATGATGCTCAGCTCAGAGTCTAAACCCAGACATGATGCTCAGCTCAGAGTCTAAACCCAGACATGATGCTCAGCTCAGAGTCTAAACCCAGACATGATGCTCAGCTCAGAGTCTAAACCCAGACATGATGCTCAGCTCAGAGTCTAAACCCAGACATGATGCTCAGCTCAGAGTCTAAACCCAGACATGATGCTCAGCTCAGAGTCTAAACCCAGACATGATGCTCAGCTCAGAGTCTAAACCCAGACATGATGCTCAGCTCAGAGTCTAAACCCAGACATGATGCTCAGCTCAGAGTCTAAACCCAGACATGATGCTCAGCTCAGAGTCTAAACCCAGACATGATGCTCAGCTCAGAGTCTAAACCCAGACATGATGCTCAGCTCAGAGTCTAAACCCAGACATGATGCTCAGCTCAGAGTCTAAACCCAGACATGATGCTCAGCTCAGAGTCTAAACCCAGACATGATGCTCAGCTCAGAGTCTAAACCCAGACATGATGCTCAGCTCAGAGTCTAAACCCAGACATGATGCTCAGCTCAGAGTCTAAACCCAGACATGATGCTCAGCTCAGAGTCTAAACCCAGACATGATGCTCAGCTCAGAGTCTAAACCCAGACATGATGCTCAGCTCAGAGTCTAAACCCAGACATGATGCTCAGCTCAGAGTCTAAACCCAGACATGATGCTCAGCTCAGAGTCTAAACCCAGACATGATGCTCAGCTCAGAGTCTAAACCCAGACATGATGCTCAGCTCAGAGTCTAAACCCAGACATGATGCTCAGCTCAGAGTCTAAACCCAGACATGATGCTCAGCTCAGAGTCTAAACCCAGACATGATGCTCAGCTCAGAGTCTAAACCCAGACATGATGCTCAGCTCAGAGTCTAAACCCAGACATGATGCTCAGCTCAGCTCAGAGCCTAAACCCAGACATGATGCTCAGCTCAGCTCAGAGCCTAAACCCAGACATGATGCTCAGCTCAGCTCAGAGCCTAAACCCAGACATGATGCTCAGCTCAGCTCAGAGCCTAAACCCAGACATGATGCTCAGCTCAGCTCAGAGCCTAAACCCAGACATGATGCTCAGCTCAGCTCAGAGCCTAAACCCAGACATGATGCTCAGCTCAGCTCAGAGCCTAAACCCAGACATGATGCTCAGCTCAGCTCAGAGCCTAAACCCAGACATGATGCTCAGCTCAGCTCAGAGCCTAAACCCAGACATGATGCTCAGCTCAGCTCAGAGCCTAAACCCAGACATGATGCTCAGCTCAGCTCAGAGCCTAAACCCAGACATGATGCTCAGCTCAGAGCCCAAACCCAGACATGATGCTCAGCTCAGAGCCTAACCCCAGACATGATGCTCAGCTCAGAGCCTAACCCCAGACATGATGCTCAGCTCAGAGCCTAAACCCAGACATGATGCTCAGCTCAGAGTCTAAACCCAGACATGATGCTCAGCTCAGAGCCTAAACCCAGACATGATGCACAGCTCAGAGTCTAACCCCAGACATGATGCTCAGCTCAGAGCCTAAACCCAGACATGAGAGAGAGAGAGAGAGAGAGAGAGAGAGAGAGAGAGAGAGTGAGAGAGTGAGAGAGTGAGAGAGTGAGAGAGAGAGAGAGAGAGAGAGAGAGAGAGTGAGAGAGGGAAAGTGAGAGAGAGAGAGAGAGAGAGAGAGAGAGAGAGAGAGAGAGAGAGAGAGAGAGAGAGAGAGAGAGAGAGAGAGAGAGAGAGAGGGAAAGTGAGAGAGAGAGAGAGAGAGAGAGAGAGAGAGAGAGAGATAGAGAGTGTGAGAGTGAGAGAGGGAAAGCGAGAGAGAGAGAGTGAGAGAGAGAATGAGAGTAAAAGAGAGATAATAAGAAACGTATACCACTGATGTGTTTTATTTTTTGTACATTGTCACCTCTAAGATCTGGCATTGACATGGGGCGCCCTGTAATGATTTCATGTGGACTTGGTCCAATAGACCGATTGGGTGATGCTCTCTCATGCTACATAATACGGCTGGCAGGTCTTCCACCCATTCTACACCTTCATGGTGCATTTGCTGAGCCTCATCTTAATTGTTCTGTTTGCCTACTTGACCTGATGCTTGATTCCTATATGGACAGTGAAGATTCCACTTCCTTTTAAACATTCTAGCTACTTCCTTTACTACTTCTCCTGTAAAATGTGTGCCCTGGTCTGAGTCTACTGACTCAAGCAAACCCCATCTAGAGATGTAATCATTGAACAACTATTTGGCTGTGTGTGTGGCAGTGGTTCGCCCTGTAGGATAGGCCTTGGTCTTTCTGGAGAATTTGTCTACAACTACTAGGACATCAGTCTTTCCTTTACATTGAGGCATTGAGATGTAGTCTACGGATGTAAGATGTGTCAGATGTAAGATGTGCCTTTACCTTCATCACTGCTAGCTGTTTGGAAAAGAATCATAGAAAACATTATGGCCCTGAGTAATTTAGCATGTTTGATAGGAGACCCAGAAGATGTTAAAAATTTACTACTCTGACATGCATTTTCAAAATCATAAACGACTCCAAAAGCATATCTATAGTCATTACAGATGTTAGCAGTTATTGTGCATGCTCTATATCAGGGGTGTCAAAGTCAATCAACAGGTCGCCAAAACTCAAAGCACACTTTAGGTCACGGGCCGAACAGGATAAATATTTATTGAACACACTAAAACTAAATGTTTTTTTTTACATAAGTATGAATTAAAACAGACAGGAATATTATTCCAGAATAAATCAACTTAAACTTGAAATAACTTCAAATATTTTGCTCTCCCATAAAAATATCTCCTGTCCAAATTATACGTTAGAGATATGAACATGCTGCAAAAAAATCCTGAACAAATCAATAAACATTGTGCTTTTAAGTAAACGTTAAAATAACAACAAATCAAAACAATCAGATTTCTTTGCTCTTATGCCATTTTATAAATAATAATCTTAAATTTTTAATTGCTTAAAATATTTTGCTCTCCATAAAAATATCTCCAGTCAATCACCAGACGTCTCACAGCTTCATCATGCAGCTCTTCAGAAACTCTCCCTCAGTAAATAAGCGGCTGATGTTCCTCTGATTTCTCCTCTGTTTTCACTCCAGCTTCCACTTTGGGATTTTGCTCTGGTGAAAAACATCTGCTGAAATGTGATTCTTCTTTAACTCTTCTACTTTCTGTATCTTCTGCTCTGCATTCAGGTTCTTTAGCTTCTCCTGATGTCTCGTAGTTCCGTCTCAGATTCAATTCCCTAATTACAGTCACATTCACTCCACTAATAACACACACGTGTTTACCGCCAGTGTCAGTAAACATCTACTCAGTCAACTTTTCTCTTCACCACTGTGAGGCGCTGTTTCACATGTAAAACAACATTCGGGCAGTGAGTGTAGCTAAAAAATTTCCCCTAACAGGAAGAGGTGACAGGTGATTTTAGCTTGATTCATTAGTGCAGATACAGCATGTGGGCACCTGCCTGTTATTATTGGCCTAACACTGTATATGTACATGAACCCAGCCATTAGGGTTGCACAAGCCAGTGTACTCTTAGTGCCGGTCCCAAGCCCGGGTAAATGGGGAGGGTTGCGTTAGAAAGGACATCCAGCATACAACATGTGCCAAATCGAATATGCGGGTCACGATTCAGAATTTAATAGCAGATCGGTCGAGGCCCGGGTTAAAAACGACCGCCACAGGTATCGTTAGCCGACAGGGTACCGGTGGAAATTGGACTACTGTTGGCCAAAGGAGGAGAAGGAGAGGAGGAAGACATTTACAGAGACGGCAGGGAAAGGAGAATTGGAGGAGAGTGGAGGTTCGGGTTGGTACTTTAAATGTTGGTACTATGACTGGTAAAGAGAGAGAGGGAGCTGATATGATGGAGAGGAGAAAGGTAGAGATGTTGTGTGTTCAGGAGACCAAGTGGAAAGGGAGTAAGAGGAGGAACATTGGAGGTGTTTAAACTGTTCTATCATGGTGTGTATGGAAAGAGAAATGGTGTAGGAGTGATTCTGAAGGAAGAGTACAATAAGAGTGTAGTGGAGGTGAAGAGAGTTTCTGATAGGGTGATGAACATGAAGCTGGAAGTTGAAGGGGTGATAATAAATGGTGAAAAAAATGGTGAAAATAAAGGTGAACCTAGGAACAAAAGATTGGTGATTGCTGCAGACTTTAATAGACACGTAGGTGAAGGGAACAGAGGTGATGAGAAGGTGATGGGTAGGTATGGCTTTAAGGAGAGGAATGTGGAAGGGCAGATAGTGGTAGACTTTGCTAAAAGGATGGAAATGGCAGGGGTGAACACGTATTTTAAGAAGAAGGAGGAACATAGGAACTGCCTCTGGATAGTGTTCTCTTCGACTGGAGGCCACTCTGTGCAGCTTGGGACGGTTTCTCATCAAAGCCTTGGGTGGTTCCATGAAATTCTGGAGTAAGAACGGGAGCTTTGAGGATGGACTGGACTGTAGTTAATGTCAACAGTCTGCTACACTGACTCAGGAATACAGTTCACTTCTGATCGTCATCTCTGAACCCCGCAACATTGTATATCTGCTTCAAATGGACATTCGGTGCAACCCAGATGAGGATGGGTTCCCTCTTGAGTCTGGTTCCTCTCAAGGTTTCTTCCATATGCCATCTCGGGGAGTTTTTCCTTGCCACAGTTGCTCATCAGGGACAAACATACTTACAAAGAACATATTTACTTTTGATCACCACATTATCTGTGTAAAGCTGCTTTGAGACAATGTTCATTGTTAAAAGTGCTATACAAATAAACATGAATTGAATTGAATTGAATTGAATAGCTAGACAGCATCGGATGGTGGTCTGTAGGATGGTTTTGGAGGCGAAGAAGAAGAGGAGGAGAGTGAGGACTGAAAGAAGAATAAGAGGGTGGAAACTGAAGGAGGAAGACTGTAGTGTGAGGTTCAGGGAAGAGGTCAGACAGGAGCTCGGTGGTGGTGAAGAGGTGCTGGATGATTTTGGAACTACTGCAGAAGTGATGAGGGAAACAGCTAGAAAGGTTCTTGGTGTAACATCTGGAAAGAGAAATGAAGACAAAGAGACGTGGTGGTGGAATGAGGAAGTGCAGGAGAGCAGAAGGAGGTTGGAGAAACAGAAGTGGGATCGACAGACTGATGAGAAAAGTAGGCAGGAGAACAAGGAGACAAGGAGATGCAGCTGCAGGTAAAGAGGAATGTGGCGAAAGCCAAGAAAAAGGCATATGAGGAACCGTATAAGAGGTTGGACACTAAGGAAGGAGAAAAGGATTTGTAGTGATTGTCCAGGCAGAGGAACTGAGCTGGGAAGGATCTGTTGCAAGTTAGAGCAATAAAGGATGGAGATGGAAATGTGTTGACTAGTGAGGAGAGTGTGTTGAGAAGATGGAGGGAGTATTTTGAGCAGCTGATGATCGAGGGAAATGAGAGAGAGAAGGTTGGATGATGTGGAGATTGTAAAGCAGGAAGTGGATAGGATTAGTAAGAAGGAAGTGAGAGCAGTGATTAAGAGGATGAAGAGTGGAAAGTCAGTTGGACCAGATGACATACTGGTAGAAGCATGGAGATCTGTTGCAAGTCATACGTGTACAGTGAGTACAGCAGGGGGCTCAGAACACAACCCTGGGGAGCTCCAGTGCTGAGGGTAAGGGTGGATGAGGTTTTTTTTTCCCACCCGTGCGGCTTGTGGTCTGTCTGTCACGAAGTTAGAGATCCATTGACACAGCGGCAGGTCCAAGGACCTCCAACTTAGAGGTGAGTGTGTTGGGAATTATGGTGTTAAACGCTGAACTGTAGTCCACAAACAGCATCTTTGTATAATTCCCATTTCTGTAGTCCAGGTGGCTCTTTGTAGTGTGAAGGAGATGAGCAATGGCGTCCTCAGTAGAATAGTTTGGGCGGTATGCGAACTGTAGAGGATCCAGTGTGTCTGGTAGTGATGCAGTGATGAAGTCTCTGACCAGTCTCTCAAAGCACTTCATCACTACTGAGGTCAAAGCTACAGGGTGGTAGTCATTAAGGCAGGTGGGCTGGGGTTTCTTTGGGACAGGAACAGTGGTGGACTGTTTGAAGCATGAGGGGACAACAAATTGTTCCAGTGAGAGGTTAATGATCTCAGTTATCTCAGTGAACACCGGTGCTAGCAGGTGAGTGCAGGCTTTCAGAACCCGACCTGTGATGTCATCTGGTCCTGCTGCCTTCCTGGTATTCACTCTTTTGAATGTCCTCCTCACGTCATGCTCCGAGATGGTGAATGTGTTTACCTCTCCGGATTTCTCGGCATGCATGCTGTTTGTGCTGCTAGCGCCGCTAGCATGGTTAGCTGCAGCCTCGAAATGAGCGTAAAAAATGTTTAGCTCATCTGCCAGAGAAGCGTCCGCATTCCTCATTCTAGAAGTTGGTGTTTTACAGTCTGTGATGTTTCTTAGTCCCTGCCACAGGCTCCGAGAGCCACCATGTTGGAACTGTGACTGTAGTTTTCTTCCATAGCGCCGCTTTGCTTCCTTCATCGCTCTGCGAACACTGTAAGATGCAGCCTTGTAAACGTCCATGTTCCCGGTGGTGATCCCCGTGTTTTAGGCAGCAAAGCGTGATCTCAGAGCATCGCAGATGGTTTTATCCACCCACGGCTTCTGGTTGGGAAACGTTCTTATAGAGTTTTTTTGCACCGCATCACCCGCTTGTTTCCCGATGAATCCGACAACTGCTTCCGTATAACATGTTAAAGTTATCAGGGCTGTGCCGGAACATTTAGAACGATTTAGACGATATGCAAACTGCATGGGGTCCAGTAAAAGTGAAACCTGGGTCTTAATGAGCCTCTCAAAGCACATCATTATGATGGGTCTAAATGCAACGGGACGATAGTCATTAAGGCAGGTGACTGTAGACTTCTTCAGCACGGGAACGATGGTCATCATCTCAAGGCACGAAGGAACAAGTTACTGCTCAAGGAGATGTTGAAGATGTCAGTAAAAACATCCACGAGCTGTTCTGTTCTGAGCACTCTGGCAGGAATGTTGTCTGGTCTAGCAGACTTCTGTGTTTTGACACTTCATAGTTTTCCTCACTTCATCTGTGGATAGACAGAGCACCTGGTCTCTGGGAGGAGGGATAGTTTTCCTCGCCGCCATGTTGTTCTGGACCTCATAGAAGTCATTCAGTGCATCTGGGAGGGAGGCATCACAGTCATAAGTGGGTGAAGTTGTCTTGTAGTTCGTGATCACCTGAATGCCCTGCCACATGCGCCGGGTGTCTCCGCTGTCTTGGAAGTAACTGTGGATTCTCTTGGCATGTGCCTGCTTCGCCTCTCTAATGGCACGGGACAGTTTGGCCCTTGCTGTTCTGCAGGCCGTGTTGTTTCCTGCTCTGAAGGCGGAGTCTCTCGATTTTAGCAGCACACACACCATAACGGTCATCCACGGCTTCCGGTTGGAGCGTGTAGTGATGGTCTTGAAGATTGTCATGTCATCAATGCACTTGCCAATGTAGCTAATCACTGATGATGTGAACTCCTTCAAGTCTGTGAAGTCACTGTTAGTTGCAGCCTCCCTAAACATGTCCCAGTCAGTGCACTCAAAACAGTCCTGAAGAGCAAAGATTGCTCAGGAGATCTTCAGGACATGGTCTACCTGGGGTCTACCTGTGTCCCACCTTTTTCCTCACGTTCTCTGCTGATGGCACTGCTGAACATCTGATTTTGAAGGGAAGAGAGCATGATGTGTCTTTCATCTGCTACATTAAGTCTTCTACAACCTCAACTTTGTAGAAGAGTTTGGCTGTTCCTCACACACACACAGCTGTTTCTGTTTTAATTCATGACTAGGTTTCAACATTCATTTAAAATTAATGTTCAGCAGCTCCTGCTTAGTAGAATTGGTTCATCATACCCCTGACTCTGATCCTACAAATATAAGTGCAGGTGTAAGAGCTGAAAGCCGAAAAGTGTCACACCAAATATGATTTGATTTGGATTTTTGTTCTGTTCATTTACTTTCCATTTTAATTTGTCAACTGATAAAAATAATAATGTAATACTTTTTAATAAACTGGAATAAGGTCTAAATATCTTCAAATAAACATGTTGTGTAATTGTGTATTCTAGGACACTCTCATTCTGGGGGCGGTCGGAACTAATGATTGGCGTGGAACACTGTATGAAGTTACAGGATCTGGGGACAATCAGACTGAAATTGAAGACAGTAAACTACAGAACGACTCCTACAATGGTACAGTCTGCTGTTTGCTGCACAGGGACATGATTCTAATTGTTTGAACTGAAATTTCTGAACGTGTGGTTGGTGCAGGTAGAACCTCAGGAGCTGAACAAACACTGTACTGGTTCTGTAATACAGTGGATTTCAGGCTGTGTGTGTGTGTGTGTGTGTGTGTGTGTGTGTGTGTGTTTAGGTTACTCTGTTGCAGTTGGACGGAGAGACAATGTTTCTCTTGTGTTCTCTGGAGCACCAAGATCCAATCACAGGGGTGAAGTGACTTTCTTTAGAAAAAAGACTCGTGAGTGGGAAACCATGAGCAGGATCTCCGGAGAACAAGTAAGAAACAACCTCAACATCTCTCCATTATTCACCTTTACACCAAATATCTGTATCTTGAGGAACTTTCTGGAATGTTTAAGACTCCTAAATAATAAGAACCCAGTTGTGAATGAGTTTGGTGTTTCCTCCACACTGTCAGGATTCGAACCAGTACACAGAGAACACACTGTGGGGGGAATCAGATTTTTAGCACAGATACACAACAGAATCACAACAGGTACACATTAGATACATGTGTGTGTAATGTACTCATTCATTCAGTAAACCCTCTGCAGATCGGCTCGTATTTTGGAGGATCAGTGTGTGTGTTGGATCTGGACTCAGACTACAACACAGACTTCCTCGTGGTTGGAGCTCCACATTATTACCAACCTCACCCTCAGAGAGAGGGACGGGTATATATCTACAGACTCACACAGGAGGTACACACACACACACATACACACACACACACATTTACTAAAACACACACATACAATCACTAAAACACACACACACTCACTTACTCATTTAAACACACACACACACACACACACACACACACACACACACACTAACATCCACTCACGCACAAACACACAATTAGTTAAACACACACACACACACACATACACACACACACATATGCTTGCACACATACAAACACTCACACACACACACACTACAGAGAACTGCTGTGTGGTACTATAGCAGTATAATTCAATTTTGTGTGTGTGTGTGTGTGTGTGTGTGTGTGTGTGTGTGTGTGTGTGTGTGTGTGTGTGTGTGTGTGTGTGTGTGTGTGTGTGTGTAGCTGATGTTAGAGAAGGTGTTGGAGGTGTGTGAATCAGCTCGGGGTCGGTTTGGGATGACTCTTGCTGCTGTAGCAGATATAAATGGAGACCGGCTGCAGGATTTAGCTGTTGGAGCTCCACTGGAAGATGATCAAAGAGGAGCTGTTTACATTTACCTCGGAAAACATGAACAGGGGATTCGCTCCCAGTACAGTCAGGTACATCTCCAAACATCTGCTCCACTACAGCCAGGTAGAACTCCAAACATCTGCTCCCAGTACACTCAGACTCATCTCCAAACATCTGCTCCACTACAGCCAGGTAAAACTCCAAACATCTGCTCCCAGTAAACTCAGATACATCTCCAAACATCTGCCGCAGTACAGCCAGTTAGAACTCCAAACATCTGCTCCCAGTACACTCAGATACATCTCCAAACATCTGCCCCAGTACAGCCAGGTACAGTACAGACCAAAAGTTTGGACACACCTTCTCATTCAAAGAGTTTTCTTTATTTTCATGACTATGAAAATTGTAGATTCACACTGAAGGCATCAAAACTATGAATGAACACATGTGGAATTATATATGGAATTATATACATAACAAAAAAGTGTTTTGTCCAACAGTCTTGAAGGAGTTCCCCAAAAGATGCTTGGCACTTGTTGGCCCTTTTGCCTTCACTCTGCGGTCCAGCTCACCCCTAAACCATCTCGATTGGGTTCAGGTCCGGTGACTGTGGAGGCCAGGTCATCTGGCGCAGCACCCCATCACTCTCCTTCTTGGTCAAATAGCCCTTGATGCCTTCAGTGTGACTCTACAATTTACATAGTCATGAAAATAAAGAAAACTCTTTGAATGAGAAGGTGTGTCCAAACTTTTGGTCTGAACTGTACATCTCCAAACACCCAAGTTCTTTTCCAAAATTCTTGCCCCAGTACACTCAGCTTCACTACCGAAATATCTGCTCATAGTACAGCCATGTATAAGTTTAACCATTAGCCCAAATAGAAGACAAGAACATATTTAATGATCTGCTCAGTACTACCTGGTATGAATTCATCCATCTACACCAAAAAACCCCTCAATCACAAACCAATAGGATAAACACTGTATACAGTCATATTAATAATATTATAAACCTGCTGCATGTTTTGTTTGTGTGTGTGTGTGTGTGTGTGTGTGTGTCTGCGCGTGTGTGTGCATGTGTGTGTGTATATGTGTGTGTGTGTGTCTGCGCGTGTGTGTGCATGTGTGTGTGTATATGTGTATATGTGTGTGTGTGTATGTGTATATGTGTGTGTGTGTGTATGTGTGTGTATGTGTGTGTGTGTGTGTCTGCGCGTGTGTCTGCGCGTGTGTCTGCGCGTGTGTCTGCGCGTGTGTCTGCGCGTGTGTCTGCGCGTGTGTGTGCATATGTGTATATATATGTGTGTGTGTGTGTGTGTGTGTGTGTGTGTGTGTGTGTGTGTGTGTGTGTGTGTGTGTGTGTGTGTGTGTGTGTGTGTGTGTGTAGAAAATTGTGGCAAGTTCCATCTCTAAGGAGATTCAGTATTTTGGTTTGGCGATTGATGGTGTGATGGACATGGGACAGGACGGTCTGACGGATATTGCTGTTGGAGCACAAGGGACCGTTTTACTCTTTAGGTATGAATTATTTATGAGGGTGGGGTAGAGGGAGGTGGGGGGGATTCTTGGATTCATGTGATTCTGATCTTGAATTTGATAAATAGCTACATGAGGTAGGAGCAGTAAAGAGCAGCTGTGTGACCTGAAACTGAACACAAGGAACTTTCCTCCTGTAAATATTGCTGGATTATTTGGACTGACTGATGTCATTGTTTTCCTCAGAACCCGGCCGGTTGTGTCAGTCTCAGCAAACTTCAGTTTCTCTCCATCTGAAATCAACCTGAATCATTTCGAGTGCACAGACCAAGACAGTGTCATTCCCATCATTACTCTGAAAACCTGCTTCAGTATGAGAGAAAACACCAACAGTAAAGGTATGATCAACTTTACACAACTTTCTGAAAAGCTTTTTTATTTCATGTTGTATGGAGTAGCACAAAGAAATAACAGCTTCAATGCAACACTGATAAACAGTGTGAATAAACAGCGATTTCTTGATGTCATTAAACCATAATATCACAAAATATACATTTTTTTCAACTGCACATTCACATCCCTGCATACACACAGTGTATATTATCATTCCAGATCCCAGGTCTGCTCAGGGAACAGCTAACAAACACAGGCACAGCAGCAGCAGTGGCAGCAGTTTAACAGGTTTAGGAAGTAGAGCTAAATCACTGCTATGATGCCTGTGACTGGAGCGATCTTCTCTTCCTCTCAGGGGCAGTGAAGAGTGGTCTGAACGTCTCGTTGGAGCTCAGAGCTGACGCTGTGAGACAGGAGAGTCGAGCATTTTTTATTATGGAAGATAAGAATTCCAGGAGTCTGGTGAAGTCTGTACTGCTGAACTCCGAGTTTTCCTGTTTCAACAATACAGTCTATATGCAAGTATGTTCCATCTCATTACAACACTGAGAACTGAGATAAAACTGTCCTGAGGGAATACACTGTCTTCCTGTCACTCTGTCACTCCACTGTCTGAAGGGATCATTATTAATGAGACATGCATTTGTGCATTTGGTACCTGGGCCTTAATTCGAGTTCGATTGTAGCTGCAGGATTTGTGCAGGATTTCAAACCAAACCCGAAAGGGATTGTCAAGCGCACCAAGCTGCAAGCAGCTCCGTCTCGTGTATTTTTGCTTTCGGAAGAGCGCTTTTATCCCTGTTTGAGAATTTGAAAGCAGTGCGTGGAGGATATTCCCACCAGAACTACGAACACACAGTACATTAACCACATTAAGGGTACGTAATTTCTCTGCTATGGCGAACATCCAGTTCATTCAGTGTGTGAAGTGTGACATGTTTAGTCAGTCTCTCTCCGTTGTTAGCGATAATTTAATCTGTAAGAAGTGTAAGCTAGTTTGCTCTTTGACGGAGAAGATCTTAGCATTAGAGGAGCGCATCCAGAGTCTAGAGAGAAGTAGTGAGTGCGAGAGCAGTCCAGGTTCTGCAGGGGAAAGTCTGGATGCCCTAGGTGAAGTTAATATTCCCCCGACTCCGGCATTAGAGCCCTTGCAGCGGGGCGAATGGGTGACGACTCGGCAGCATATTCGCAAAGCCAAAGCTAACGCTAAGGCTCGCCCACGGGAGCACCATTCCTCTCCGCTTCACGTGTCCAACAGGTTTGCTCTCCTCAGTGAAGCACCCGCTGAGAAACCTGAAAGAGCTCTGGTTTTAGGAGACTCCATTCTGAGGCACGTGAAATTAGCTAGACCTTTAGGGGCACCAGCAGCACAGGTCATGTGTATACCGGGAGCCAGGGCGCCGGACATAGCAGGTCAGCTTAGATTCTTAGGAAAGCATAGGTTCTCTAAGATAGTTTTTCACACAGGAGCTAATGATATACGCCTTCGACAGTCAGAGGTTACTAAGAGTAATATTATAGAGGTGTGTAAATTAGCGAAGGCAATGTCCGATGCTGTAATATGCTCTGGCCCCATCCCAATACGACGTGGCGATGTAGCCTACAGCAGGTTATGGTCGCTGAACTGCTGGATGTCCGAGTGGTGCTCCAAAAATAATGTGGGCTTCATTAATAATTGGAGCATTTTTGAGGGCAAGGCTGGCCTGTTAGGGCGGGACGGTGTCCATCCCACTCGGGAAGGTGCTGCTCTCATTTCTTGTAGTATAGGTCATAGTCTCAGAACAGCACTAGTTAACAAGTGACTGTCTAGAGCCAAGGCCAGGGAGCAGACAGACAGGCTAAACCGACCGTCTGCTAGCTGCACAGAGTCGTTAATCAGGATCCACCAAATTGAGACTGTGTCTGTCCCCCGAGCGAAACCAACATATAGGAATTCTCAGAAAGTCTGTTTTAGTAACCTGATTAACATAAAATTAAATAGGACTGAACGCACAGCCAGCACCTCTGATCTAAAGATAGGATTGCTGAATATTAGATCTCTCACGTCTAAAGCGCTTAATGTAAACGAAATTATTACCGACCAGGAGTTTAAAATAATGTGTTTGACAGAAACATGGATTAAACCAAATGAATATTTAGCATTAAATGAAGCGAGTCCTCCTGGGTATAGTTACATACACCAACCC
This sequence comes from Silurus aristotelis, assembly GCF_946808225.1. Classification (NCBI taxonomy): domain Eukaryota; kingdom Metazoa; phylum Chordata; class Actinopteri; order Siluriformes; family Siluridae; genus Silurus; species Silurus aristotelis. The sequence continues at coordinate 25,065 of NC_139593.1, forward strand.
CGTCTAAATGGCAGAGGAGGCGGAGTCGCAGCTATTTATAATAATAATCTAAGCGTCACACAAAAGACTAAACACAAATGTAAAACATTTGAAGTTCTTTACACCAGCATAAAATATTCAGTGTCTGAAAGCAGGTCCAGTCAGACAATTCCACTCATTATTATTTATAGACCCCCAGGGGCCCGACTCTGATTTTCTCATAGAATTTGCAGATTTCATCACAAATTTAGTTACTTCTCTAGACAAAGCATTAATTATTGGTGATTTTAACATTCATTTTGATAATCAGGAAGACTCCTTAAGAGCAGCTGTTGTGTCCATTCTAGATTCAGTTGGAATGAATCAGAATGTTATAGGACCCACTCATAGTGGTGACACACTCTCGATTTGTTGTTAACATTTGGATTAAAAATAAAAAACGTAGTCATAATTCCACAGTCTGAAGCTATTTCAGACCATTATCTCATCTCTTTTAAAATTTGCCTCAGTCATTGCATTACTACTTCACCACGTTATCGTGTTAAGCGTACTTTCACGTCAGCTACAACAGCGCGTTTTATTAACAATCTTCCAGAAATTACGATATTAGATAGATCTCCGTCTGACCCTGCAGAGCTCGACTGGGCCACTGAACACCTAGAATCAACATTACGTTATACCCTAGATGATGTAGCTCCCCTTAAGACCAAAATGATCAGGGAGAAAAAATTAGCACAGTGGTATAATGATCATACACGCACCTTAAAACAGACCACTCGAAAATTAGAACGTGAATGGCGTCAAACAAAATTAACAGTATTTCAAATAGCATGGAAGGGGAGCCTCCTAATTTATAGAAAATCTCTTAGTGCTGCTGATCAGCATATTTCTCCACCCTCATAGAAAATAACAAGCAGAATCCTAGATTTTTATTCAGCACGGTAGCAAAATTAACAGGGAATAAAAGCACTGCACTCACATGCACACCATCATTAGGTACTAATGATTTCATGAACTTTTTTAATAATAAAATTGAAAACATCAGGCAAAAAATCCAGACGGTTAATATAAAGCCAAATTATTTTACAAGTAACCCTGTAGACAGCAGTGTCATTATAACAGACAATCAATTACAAAGTTTTACTCCTATTCACGAGAATGACTTAATTTAATTAATCTCCTCATCAAAATCATCAACCTGCATTCTCGATCCCTTGCCTACAAGTTTCTTTAAACAGATCATTCCAGAGGTAATTGAACCTGTTTTAAAAATAATAAACTCTTCCATTAGCACTGGTTTTGTACCAAAATCCTTCAAACTGGCAGTTATCCACCCCCTAATTAAGAAACCTGACCTTGACCCATGTCAGATGTCCAACTACAGTCCAATATCAAATCTCCCCTTCATAGCCAAAATTTTGGAAAAGGTTGTAGCACAGCAGTTCTGCTCACACCTACTTATGAATAATATTTTTGAAATGTATCAGTCAGGATTTCGGCCTCATCATAGCACAGAGACGGCACTAGTTAAGGTGGTAAATGACCTGTTATTGGCCTCTGATCAGGGTTTTGTCTCCTTACTTGTTTTGCTCGACCTTAGTGCAGCTTTTGACACCATTGATCACACTATACTACTTGCTAGACTTGAGAACGTTGTTGGAATAAAGGGAACGGCTCTCTCTTGGCTCAGGTCTTATTTGACTGATCGCTATCAGTTTGTTGATGTTAATGGTGAGTTCTCCACACTCTCTGAGGTAAAGTTTGGTGTTCCTCAAGGATCTGTCTTAGGCCCTCTGCTTTTCTCTTTATATATGCTGCCTCTTGGAGAAATTATTCATAAACATGGTATTAGATTCCATTGTTATGCTGATGATACACAGCTATATATTTCAGCAAAGCCAGATGAGAGAGATCAGCTTAACAATGTTGAAAAATGTGTAAAGGACATTAGACAGTGGATGCTCGATAACTTTCTACTGCTAAACTCAGATAAGATGGAAGTACTTTTACTAGGACCACATGCAGCTAGAAGCAAACTTTCCGATTACCTAACATCTCTGGATGGTGTTTCTGTTTCAGCGTGTACGGCTGTCAAAGACCTTGGTGTGATTATTGACTCGAGTCTTTCCTTTGAGGCTCACGTGAATAATATCACCAGGATCTCCTTCTTTCACCTTAGAAATATTGCTAAAATTAGAAATATGATGTCGTTACAGGATGCAGAAAAACTAGTTCATGCTTTTGTTACTTCTAGATTAGACTACTGTAACGCTTTACTGTCTGGGTGTGCGAGTAGGTGCATAAATAAGCTTCAGTTAGTTCAGAATGCAGCAGCAAGAGTCCTCACTAGATCTAGGAAATATGACCACATCACCCCTGTATTAATCAGTCTACACTGCTCCCAATCAAATCTCGCATTGATTATAAAATACTACTACTGACATATAAAGCACTTAATGGTTTTGCACCACCGTATCTGAGTGAACTTCTGTACCAGTATGATCCTCCACGCCTACTTAGATCAAAAGGTGCTGGCTATCTGTTGGTTCCTCCAATAATGAAGATTACAGCAGGGGGCAGATCTTTCTCTTATAAAGCCCCACAGTTATGGAACAGCCTTCCTATCAGTGTTCGGGACTCAGACACAGTCTCAGTGTTCAAGTCGAGGTTGAAAACATATTTATTCAGTCAAGCCTTTAATTAGTAGATTTTTTCTCAGGTAAAGGCTCAGATCTGGAGGGAACATTGATATAGAGTGTTTGGTGAACTGGGATATTTGTACGCTGTCGTCCCCTCACATTCACGTGTTCACTCAGGTTTGTTGATGGTGGTGTGGTGGGCCGTCTCTTATCCCAGAGATCCCTCATGTCTGTGTTGCCTTCTGGTTCTCCCTTTTAGTTATGCTGCTATAGCGAGTCTTGCCGGAGTCCAAACTGCACAGTGACTTTAACTCTCATGCAACAATACACTTAATAATCCATATCCTTCTCTTCCTGTCACCCTCTTCTCTCTCTCTCTCTCTCTTTCTCTCTCTCTCTCTCTCTCTCTTTCTCTCTCTCTCTCTCTCTCTCTCTCTCTCGGTCGAGTTAAACATGCTCCTGAGGCTCCAGTGACCACTGTTCCTGCCCCTCTCCCCCCCGTGGATCTTCCCACTTCATCCAGGCCTGCCTGGATTGGATGTCAACAGTCTCCTACACTGATGTCAACAGTCTCCTACACTGACTCAGGAATACATTTCGCTTTTGATCATCATCACTGCACCCCGCAACATTGTATACCCGCCACAAATTCGGTGTAACCCAGATGAGGATGGGTTCCCTCTTGAGTCTGGTTCCTCTCAAGGTTTCTTCCTTATGCCATCTCGGGGAGTTTTTCCTTGCCACAGTTGCCAGTCGCCACCGGCTTGCTCATCAGGGACAAACTTACTCATAAAGAACATATTCATTTTTAATCACCGCATTATCTGTGTAAAGCTGCTTTGAGACAATGTTCATTGTTAAAAGCGCTATACAATTAAAAATGAATTGAATTAAATTGAATTAATGAAAATTCATGTGCACTGCTGTTAGCTAGCTAGAGAAATGTGTGTCATGTGTTTTCTCAATGTTTCTTCCTGTACTAAATTATCGTATATTAAACTTTTACTGTATAAAATATTGTCCGAGGTCACAAAGCTCATGCCGTCTCAGCGATTTAGCGTGTTTTCATACATTTATGTAGTAAACATGTGTCTCCTCTGCAGCGACCTCTTATGAGGTAAACTTGGTGGTTCTCTAAAGCCATGGCCTCCAATGACCTGCTCATGTGCAACCTGTTTGTTCTAGAGACTGGCGAGGAGGCTTTCCAAGTCATCATGAGTCTGATGAGGAAACTTTACAAATCATGTTTACACTAAAGATCAAAGAGAATGCCTTCAAAACCAAATTTAGATTGAAAATAAAATCATCACCATGAAGATGAGAAAAAAAAACCTTCTCTTTTTGTCTTTGTGTTTCAGAGATGTGTGAAGGACACTTTATCTCCAGTCTTATTCCAACTCAACTTCCACCAGTCTGAACATCAGCCAGGAGACTCCAGCTCCATCCTGAACATCGACAGCAGTAACACCACTCATGTGGAGGTAAAGTGGAGCTGATTGGCTGAATTCGAGTCTGATTGGTTTAGATCATTTGTTCTAGTGTGTTCCGACCTGTAGACGTTCTGATAGCAGTGAGAGTTGGAAGTGCAGTGGAATGTAAAGTTTGCTGATTCTAGAGCAGCTTTAAGGTGAATTAAAGCAGCAGTGGAGTGAAAATATGACCATTGTGTAAATATTTGAAAGAGAAAAACAGAAGAAATGAACTAACAGTGTGTGTGATATTTCCCTGTGGTGACCACTGCTGCTCAGCAGCTGCTCAGACATGCAGATCTCCACACCACAACCTGCACTCTGTCCAACAGCTAGTCAGGACCTCAGAAAACCACTTGTCCCCTGCATTCTTCTTTTCTTTTCTCTGCAGAAGAAGTTGCATGGTGGTAAAAGGACTTGGAAGTGAAGCTTCTGCAGTAAATACTGTATATGATTGCATTGTTATGAATGTGTGTGTGTGTGTGTGTGTGTGTGTGTGTGTGTGTGTGTGTGTGTGTGTGTGTGTGTTAAAACTGTTTTCACACTATCTCACACACATTCCTTTGTCCGTTCAGTGTCTATAGGATGTTTGTCTGTAAGGTAAACAGAGAGTCCTATCTGGGCTCACAAATCTCTGACTGGTATATCCTCTTGTCTAAACAGGAAACACTTTAGGTCAGCTTTCTCCCCAATATGTGTGTGCGTGTTCGTGTGTGTGCGCGTGGACTGTATCATCCTGTGTATAAATACGTGTCTGCCACCTGCAATAAACTGAAGAGAGAAACATTTTGCCACATTCTGTGTGCTGTGTATTTCTTCTTCTCTGAATTCAGAAAGGCACTACGGAGCATCACAGGTCGTATGGAAAATCTCTCCAAGTTTCGTTTTGGGCATGATAAAAATCTAACAGTTTGTGTGTGTGTGTGTGTGTGTGTGTGTGTGTGTGTGTGTGTGTGTGTGTGTGTGTGTGTGTGTGTGTGTGTGTGTGTGTGTGTGTGTGTGTGTGTGTGTGTGTGTGTGTGTGTGTGTGTGTGTGTGTCTTTTCTAGGTTCCCTTTCAGATTAACTGCAAAAACAGGAGCTGTGTATCAGACCTGCAGTTGGACTTTAGTTTCCTGTAAGATTTCTACAAAATGTATTTTCTGTGTTTATAATAAATTGTGTACCAGTTGAATGTTTGTTCCTGAAGATAAACACACAGAGAATCCGTTCTAGTCGTTATCAGGTGCTTGTGTTTGTGTAGTTTCATTCCCAGAGGGTGCAGCAGTGTGTAAACTCATGATGCACTGTAAGTGTATGTCAGGTGTAACAGTGAGAAACGACTGTGACCAAACAGCAGCTTCAAAAGTTCACACATCACACACCAATGTGTTTATACTACATTTAGAATTCCTGCAGGATGATGATGTGTGTGTGTGTGTGTGTGTGTGTGTGTGTGTGTGTGTGTGTGTGTGTGTGTGTGTGTGTGTGTGTGTGTGTGTGTGTGTGTGTGTGTTTAGGAACAGCACATTACTGGTGGTGGACCAGGCGTCTTTTATAATCCATGTAACATTACAGAATAAAGGAGACGACTCGTTCAACACCAGCGTGGTGCTGCTTTACCCTCCTGGATTATCACTCTCAGTGTTCAAGACCATTAAGGTGCAGCACTCTTTCACCCACACGTTATTGATCAGTCTGTTCATCAGACTCATCGCAGTCTCTGACTCTGGTTCAGACTGTGACTCTGAATCTGATTAGATTACAACTCAGATGCAGATTCTGTCTTTTAGTCTAAAATTCTGATTCTGATTGTGAGTCTGTGATTGGTCCAGGCAAACAGAAGGACTCTGAGCAGGTGTGGAGATCGTGATGAAGGAGCGCTAAATAAAACCACCTGCAGTATCAGTTTACCTGTTTATCGCTCAAACACACGTGTAAGATAAACACACACAGACATTTTTACACAATATACACTACTGTACACATAGTAAACACTACTGACCACACAATGGTAACATTACAGTACACACTACTGTACAAACCACAGTACACAATACTGTACACAACACTGTACACACTACTGTACACACCACAGTACACACTATTGTACACACTACTGTACACACCACAGTACACACTACTGTACACACCACAGTACACACTTCTGTACACACCACAGTACACACTTCTGTACACACTACAGTACACACCACAGTACACACCACTGTACACACTACAGTACACACTATAGTACACATAGTAAACACTACTGTACACACCACATTACACACTACTGTACACACCACTGTACACACCACAGTACACACTACTGTACACACCACAGTACACACCACAGTACACACTACTGTACACACCACAGTACACACCACAGTACACACTACTGTACACACCACAGTACACACCACAGTACACACTACTGTACACACTGCTGTACACACCACAGTACACACTACTGTACACACTACTGTACACACCACAGTACACACCACAGTACACACTTCTGTACTGTGGGAGAACTTGGGCAGATTAAACACATGTCGTACAGCTGCGTTTTGGATCATTTGCAGTGGACGAATAGTGTTCAGGGGAAGACCTGCCAGCAGAGAGCTGCAGTAGTCAAGTCTTGAAATTACAAGAGACTGAACAAGCACCTGGGCAGCCTGTGTGGACAGAAATGGTCGAATCCTTCGGATGTTATAGAGAAGAAATCGACAAGAATGAGCAACATTAGCGACTTGTGGGAAGAAGGACAGTTCATTGTCCATAATTACCCCAAGGTTACAAGCAGTGCCTGAAGGGGAGAGCAGAAAGTCATGAAGTGTTATTTGGAGATCTTGACCTGGAGATAATTCACCTGGGATGACGAGCAGTTCTGTTTTGCTGGGGTTGAGTTTTAGTTGGTGAGCATTCATCCATGAAGAAATGTCTGTCAAGCATGCCGATATCCGAGTTGAAGCTGTGGTATCTGATGGAGGGAAAAAAAAGATTAGTTGAGTGTCATCTGCATAGCAGTGATAAGAAAACCCATGTGAGGATATGACTTTACCAATGGAGTGGGTATAGAGAGAGAAAAGGAGGGGACCAAGTACCGAGCCTTGTGGGACACCAGTGGTGAGTCTGCACGGGGCAGATGTGGATCCCCTCCATGTTACCTGGTATGAGCGACCTTCCAGGTAGGAAACAAACCATTCCCATGCTGTTCCGCAGATACCGAGGCTCTTGAGGGTTGACAAAAGTGTCTTGTGGTTGACTGTGTCAAATGCTGCAGAAAGGTCCAGAAAGATTAGTACAGATAACAGCTTGGCTGATCGAGCAGCATGCAGTTTCTCAGAAACAGCCAAAAGGGCCGTCTCTGTGGAATGTGTCGCTTTGAACCCAGACTGGTTCGGATCATGGAGGTTGTTCTGTGAGAGATAAACAGACAGTTGGTTAAAAACAGTGCGTTCCAGAGATTTAGAAAGAAAGGAGAGAAGTGAATCCGGTCTGTAGTTGTTGATGTCTGATGAATCCAAAGCAGGTTTCTTCAAGATGGGAATGACCCTTGCTTGCTTGAAGGTAGTTGGTACATAGCCAGATGTTAATGACCCATTGATGATTGTGGAGATGAAGGGCAGGAGATCTTGTGTGATGGTCTGAAGCATAGTTGAAGGGATTGGATCCAGAGGACAGGTGGTGGGATTGCAAGATTGGATGGCTTGCAGTATCTCATCTTCTGTTAAGGTTGAGAAGCTTGACAGAGACGTAGTGGATTGTCGGCTGTGTTGTGTAGTCATGGTTGGGGAGGAAGTGAAGGTCTGGCAGATTTTCTTAATCTTCTCGTCATAGAAGGAGGCAAAGTCATTAGCAGTCAGGGAGGATGGAGCAGGCGCAGCAGGGGGGTTGAGTAGTGAAGAGAAGATGTTGTGAAGCTTACGAGGATCTTGTGCAGAGGCGTCAAGCTTTTCCTTGTAGAAGGCAGTTTTAGCAAAAGTCACCTCCAAGGAAAATTTAGTCAGGAGTGTGCGGTAAGATGCGAGGTCTACATTGAGCTGTGATTTTTTTCCACTTCCTCTCTGCAGATCTGAGCTCTCGTCGACTGCTGCGCAAAACTTCTGACAGCCACGGTGTTGGACAAGAAGACTTCTTGGGTTTTGTAGTCAAAGGGCAGAGGAGGTCCATGGTTGAGATAAGAGATGAGAGGAAGGAGTCCGTAGCAACATCTAAGGGTAGAGAGGAAAAGGAGTCAGAGTCAGGAAGAGATGAAAGACTACAGGAAGCTACAGAGGAGGGAGAGATGGAGTGAAGGTTAGGACAGATAAACGAGACATGTAAAATATTTTTAGGTTGAATATGAAGATTGATTAAAAAGGAAACCAGGTGATGATCAGAGATTGGAAGTGGAGTGGCAGTCATGTCTGTAGCTGGAGTAGGGCGGGTGAAAACCAGGTCCAGGACATTTCCTCCCTTGTGTGTTGGAGGGCAGCTGTTAAATGTCAAGGAGAAAGTAATCAGAAATGGCAAGAGGCAAGATGACTGAAGTTTGTCAGATGGGAGGTTGAAGTCACCAAGAACTGTCAGAGGGGTGCTGTCAGAGGGGAAAGTACTGACTACTGTACACACCACAGTACCTTCAAGCACAGTAGTGTGTACAGTAGTGTGTACAGTAGTGTGTACAGTAGTGTGTACAGTGGTGTGTACAGTGGTGTGTACAGTAGTGTGTACAGTAGTGTGTACAGTGGTGTGTACAGAAGTCAAGTCAAGTCAAGTTTATTTGTATAGCGCTTTTCACAACAGACATTGTCTCAAAGCAGCTTTACAGAAAACAACAGTGAAGGTGAATGGTGTGCGTTTGTCCCTGATGAGCAGCCGTGGCGACAGTGGCAAGGAAAAACTCCCTTAGATGATATGAGGAAGAAACCTTGAGAGGAACCAGACTCAAAGGGGAACCCATCCTCATATGGGTGACATCAAGAGTTTGGTCATAAATCTTTCAACACTACAGAACAATTTGTGATCATCATAGATCCAGCATCAGCTTCTCCATGCCAGGGCCTTTAAACACTCGGCATCTACTTCTCCATGATCATCCATAGGTCCATAATCTTCACGAGGTGGGACGTGACTGGAGCTGGCCAAACCTCAGGATGCCTCGGGATGGGGAGAGAAAGAGGAGCAGTGGAGAGGAATTAGCGTAGCTGCTGTTCATGATATTAACAGCACAAGTTGATAATGTGCATGTGATCAGATGTTCTGGAGCACAAGGTTGTGATGTGATGTGTGTGATGTGTGTTATGTGTAGGCTTTGCTAAAAAGATATGTTTTTAATCTACACTTAAACTGGGAGAGTGTATCTGAACCCCGAACACTGTCAGGAAGACTATTCCAGAGTTTAGGAGCTAAATGTGAAAATGCTCTACCGCCTTTAGTGGACTTTGCTATTCTAGGAACTACTAGAAGCCCAGAGTTTTGAGATCTCAGGGAGCGTGACGGATTGTAGCGTGTTAAAAGACTGGATAGATACATGGGAGCCAAACCATTTAGTGCTTTATAAGTGAGTAGCAGTAGTTTGTAGTCTATTCGAAACTTAATAGGAAGCCAATGTAGGGACGATAAGATTGGGGTTATATGATCGTATTTTCTTGACCTAGTAAGAACTCTTGCTGCGGCATTCTGAACTAACTGAAGCTTGTTTATTAATGATGCAGGACATCCACCTAGTAATGCATTACAGTAGTCTATTCTAGAGGTCATAAACGCATGGACGAGCTTCTCTGCATCAGATATAGATAACATATTTCTTAGCTTAGAAATATTTCTAAGGTGAAAGAAGGCTGTTTTTGTAACTTGACTGATGTGATTTTTAAAAGATAAGTTGCTGTCTAAAATAACTCCCAGGTCTTTTACCGTTGAACTAGTAGTTACAGAACAACCGTCTAAATGCAGGCTGAGATGCTGGAGCTTCTGTGTACTATTTTTTGGGCCGATGAGCAAAATCTCCGTTTTATCAGAATTTAATAGCAGAAAGTTATGGGTCATCCAATCTCTTATTTCTTTAACACACTCAGTTATGCGAGCTAATTGAGCTGTATCGCCTGGTTTGGATGAAATATATAGCTGGGTATCATCAGCATAACAATGGAAGCTAATTCCATGCCTTCTAATAATATTTCCTAATGGAAGCATGTATATTGTGAAAAGCAGGGGTCCCAGAACTGACCCTTGTGGCACGCCATAATTTACTAGCATTATCCTGGATAGCTCCATTTAAATCTACGAAATGGTAACGATTGGACAGGTAGGATTTAAACCAGCTTAATGCCTGTCCCTGAATACCGATGTAATTCTGTAAGCGATCGAGGAGAAGATCATGATCTATAGTGTCGAACGCAGCACTAAGATCTAGTAAAACTAATAGGGAGATGTAGCCTTGGTCTGAAGCTAAAAACAGGTCGTTAGTGATTTCAACTAGAGCAGTTTCTGTGCTATGATGGGGCCTAAAACCTGACTGAAACTCTTCAAAGATATTGTTCTCCTGCAAGTGGTTACATAACTGGGCAGCGACAATCTTTTCTAAAATCTTAGACATAAATGGGAGATTTGAAATTGGTCTGTAATTCGATAGCGTGTTTGGATCCAGATTAGGTTTTTTAATGAGGGGCTTAATAACTGCTAACTTGAGGGATTTAGGGACATGACCTAACGATAGTGAGGAGTTAATAATATTTAAAAGAGGCTCACCAGCTGTATATAACACTTCCTTCAGTAGTTTAGTGGGAATTGGATCTAACTGACATGTTGTTGATTTAGCTTTCATAATAGCATCATACAGCTCTTCCTGTCCTATACATGTAAAACAGTGTAGTTGTGGGGTTGTAAGTACGATTGTGTCGGGAGATGCTGTCAGAGGTTGAACTGCCACAATTGTTTTTCTAATGTTATCTATTTTTTCAGTAAAGAAATTCATAAAGTCGTCACTACTAAACTGTGATGGAACACATTTTTCAGATCCCTGATTTGTTGTTAAATTAGCGACTGTACTGAAAAGGAACCTGGGATTGTTTTTGTTATTTTCTATGAGTTTGCTCAGGTGTTCAGCTCTAGCAGCTTTTAGCGCCTGTCTGTAGCTAAGCATACTGTCTTTATACGCAATTCTAAATACCTCCAATTTAGTTTTCCTCCATTTTCTCTCCAGATTACGTGTTGTTCTCTTTAGGGCATGCGTATGACTATTATACCAAGGTGCAGGTGCTTGTTCTCGAACCTTTTTTAACCGGATGGGGGCAACAGTGTCTAAAGTGCTAGTGAGGATAAGGTCTATGTTGTTCGCCATCTCATCAAGATGATCAGCAGTTATGGGTTTAATGTGAAACTGAAATAAATCAGGCAGGTTATTTATGAATCTGTCCTTAGTGGTTGGAATAATAGTCCTACCAAGTCGATACCGTGGTGAAACACGGTTAATCTGCTCTACCGGTAGTGTGTACAGTAGGAGATAATGGTCTGTGATGTCATCACTCTGGGGTAAAATATCTATATCAGTGACGTCTGCTCCGTAGGATATTATTAAGTCTAGTGTGTGGTTAAAACGGTGGGTTGGTCTGGTGACGTTTTGTTTAACTCCAAAAGAGTTTAGTAAATCGACAAATGATAATCCTAGGGCATCGTTTTCATCATCTACATGAATATTAAAATCTCCTACAAGCAGCACTTTATCAAAGCTGATCAAGAGGTCTGAGAGAAAACAAGCAAACTCATGAAGAAAATCAGCGTAGGGTCCTGGGGGTCTGTACACGGTGACCAGAGCGAGTTTTCTATTGATGTCTGAAAGTACAATTTTAAGAACGAGCACTTCAAATGATTTAAAGCTGAATCCTAATCTCTGACTAACATTAAGAGAAGCACTATAAATGGTTCCTACACCCCCCCCCACGACCAGTCTGACGGGGCTCATGCTTATAAACATATCCTGACGGTGTCGACTCGTTTAGACCCATATAATCACCTGGTTTAATCCAGGTCTCAGTGAGACAGAGTGCATCGAGATTATTCTCTGTGATCATCTCATTTACAATCAGTGCTTTGGGTGCAAGTGATCTAATGTTTAAAAGACCGAACTTTAGAACTTTGTTGTGTTTGTTTATCTGGCATTTTTCAGTTTTAACTGCAATAAGATTATTTCTGGATCTTGTGTATGTAATTCTTGGTTTTACTACACGAGGAATAGATACGGTTTCTATAAACTGGGCTGTGTGTGAACTTGTAACTATTTGGTCTGTAGTATGCGTGTTCTTATAGTTGAAGATTTCTTGATGTCTTACCAGTCAGATGGTGTGTAGTATCCTAGAGATGTTATCTGATAGCACTGCTGCTCCAACTCTGCTGGGGTGCAGGCCATCAGGGCGGAAGAACCTAGGACGCTCCCAGAAACAGTTCCAGTTATTAACAAAGAGAAGTTTATGTTCTCGACACCATGACTGTAACCATTCATTTAGAGCTAAAAGTCTACTAAACTTCTCAGCCCCTCGCTGGTAAGTGGGAAGAGGTCCTGACACAATGATCCTCGTTGTGGGTGATGTGCTGCGTACCGTCTCCACCAGGATCCTGAAGTCCCTCTTTAAGATCTCCGTTTGCCGCAGCCTGGTGTCGTTTGATCCGGCATGGAGAACAACCGCTCCGAAGTTCTCGTTCAGGATCGCGGGTACCTGCGCAGCGACATCCAGAACACGAGCACCAGGAAAACAGCGAGTGTGCACCTTACCTTTAGCTCGGGTAGCGCGGACATGCCGGACGATGGAATCTCCGAGAATAACAGTGTCGCGTTCCGTCTCGCGGAGGGGGACGAAGCGGTTCTCGGTCGAGATCTCGAAGGCCGGTGGTGGAGGTGGAGACGTCCTCGATCGGGGCTTGGCTTGTCTCTTCCGCCGCGGTCGCATCCAGGGTCCATGTTGCACCGGTGCCGGAGTTGTAGGTGCGCTGGGCCTGGGCATAGAAGCACGCGGAGTTGATGTGCTGGGAGCGTTAGGTTCAACCCGGGAGTTTACCTGGGATGAGTGCGCGTCCGCCCGGGATGTTTCCAGCGCCGCTTTCCGCTCTCGCAGCCGGGCATGCTTTACATGCAGCTCGCGAATCTGTTTCTCCAATGCCTCCATCTCCAACGGCACCGTTTGCAACTCGAACGAGTCCTCACCTGTGCTCGAATGCAGACAAACAACCGGCATAGTGCTTATCGTCACGAACAGATTTATTATACAGAGATGTGAGTGAGAGAAAATAAATATAAACAACACTAGTTATAGTCGAGTTAACTAACTACAGGCACAAGTCAGGAAGACAAAAACAATTAAGGATTATTAAAAGAGGAAAAACGGATGGATAGATAGCAAAGTTTGTTTGAAAGACGCCGAGAGAGATACAAACACGTAACTCGCGGCAAACAAGTCAAACACAGGAAGCTACGTCACAGGAAATGTGATTGCACACATTTTTCGTGTGGGTGTGGTTGGGATGTCGACTGGTGTGTACTGTACACACTACTGTACACACCACAGTACATACCACAGTACACACTACTGTACACACCACAGTACACACTACTGTACACACCACAGTACACACTACTGTACACACCACTGTACACACCACTGTACACACCACTGTACACACCACAGTACACACCACTGTACACACTACTGTACACACTACTGTACACACCACAGTACACACTTCTGTACACACTTCTGTACACACCACTGTACACACCACTGTACACATTACTGTACACACCACAGTACACACTACTGTACACACCACTGTACACACTACTGAACACAAAATAGTAACATTACACACTACTGTACACACAAATGAATCACTGAGTCTGGTTGGCATTTCCTGGGGAGACCTGAGAAGGGGGTACGAGGGGCTGGGAGCGGGGTATTTTTTTATCATCTTAGTGGTACCGTGCCCTCGTTCAGCCCAGATGTTATTTTTGTGATGTGCACCCTGAGACCTCTTTAAAATTATATATATGCTAAAACCAAGTGGAGAAGTAGAAGATAAAATCATTTTACAAGAAACTGTCAGAGGTGTGATAGTTTATATTAGCAGATGTGAAGGGTAGGTTGTAAAACCTGATAGTGCCAGTGGCCACTGTGTGATCGTTATCTTTGGCTTGGCATGCAGGGCTACAGCTATATGCTAAAAGCCTTTGGTGAGATCTAGAGAGGAACTAAACCAAGCTTTCTTGAGTAACTCCACCAGGTTTTCCACACATGAGAGGGTATAGCTGTCAAACTCCATGCCTTGTTTCAGATTCCAGAGTTCAGTATAATGCCTGAAGTTCCTATTGGGCTTCAAGATCACCACCCTGAACCTGGACTTGGAGCTGGCAAGCTCCTTGATTATTCCATCCTGGCTGGAGTAATTCCTAATTTGAATGATTGGCATATTCCTCATCAATATCATTGGCAGGCTTCAGGAACACAGTAGAGCCACATTCAGTAACTCGTCTGGAACGTTGTTTTGCCTGGGCTTCCAATGGGTGTCGTTGGTCTCCTGCATGTTCTGGATGTATTTTAAGAGAGTGTGGTGCCCTCTACCAAAAGGAGCCTAAAGGGGAAGAAGCCTGAGGATGCTTGTGGTGGATGTAGTGTAGAAGGAGCTAGGTTCATGTTCACTCCCATGTTCTCCACTACTGTAGTGACTTGTGGTTGTGGCAGCTGGAAGACAGACAAGGAGGACTCAGAGGTAGTGAAAAATTGGTTTGTGGTGTAATGAATAATGAAGGTGCAGGGTGAAATGTTGCATCTGTTCAGACTCAGGATGAGTGAAGGCAGTGTCAGAAACTTTGAGGTGGGAAATAGGATTTTCCTTGGACAACAGGTGTTGCTCCCTGGTCCTATCTTTGGTTGACATGCAGAAGAAATGTTCAGCACATAGACCAAACTGGCTCACCTTGTCGTTTCCCGCTTTTTTCCACTTCTGGATTCCGGAAGAAAGTCAGGCAATGCTGCAACAACCATTAGAGGCCAGGCATGTGGGATTTTACTGCCTTGCATCATGAACATATGCTCTTGCAATATCCACAACCATGGGGTGCAGAAGTGCTGCACAGGAATATTTAGCACCTTGGTGGAATTCCTGTGAGGAACATGCAGAGCTCTTACAAATACACACACAAGCACAGCAGAACACAACACACAGTGTGTATGGTATATACAACTCTGACAAATGCAGGTGTGTGTGTCTGTGTGTGTGTGTGTGTGTGTGTGTAATCCACAGAAACACACTGTGTATTATAATCATTCTAATGTGTGCTGTAGGCCGAGTTTGAGGGTGTGTTCCGCATCTCTCGCTCTCACAAGTGGAATAAGAGCATGCAGATGAAACTCGTGGCCAGCAGGTAAACACACACACACACACACACACACACACACACACACACACACACAGTCAGTTTGTTAGCATGTTGAGCTGTTGCTTGTGCATTTACAGTGATAATAATGGAAATATCAGCACCACCACAGTGATGAAAACTCTGCCTGTGCAGTTCAGTGTAGATGTAGCCATCAGCCCGTAAGTAATTACTACACACACACACACACACACACACACACCATCAGTGTTACAATTACTCTCTCTCTCTCTCTCTCTCTCTCTCTCTCTTTCTCTCTCAGTGTTCCTGAGCTTTCAGTAACATATCTGAATTTCTCTCTGGAAGATAAAGGACCAAAAACTCTCAGTGTTGTGTATAAGGTGAGTGCAACACTTCCATGGGTGGGTTGCTGCTGCTCACTGAAACACACAATCAGGCCAGATTTCTCACAGATGCTTCCACTCCCTTTCTCCAGCTTTACCTTCCATTGACACACCATCACTCGACGTCAACCATCAGCTTTCAGTAAAACTAACCTGCAGCTGACTCCGCCCTTTTTTTCTGCCAAGAGATCAGCAGTTTGTCAGGGAAAAGTATTGCATGTGTCTAATTTTAGGTGCCACCAGTTCCACACAGAACTGGACCCAATCGAGAGGATTAGTTGTTGTGGTTTTCCTCAATTACCTCCATATCATCATGTCTGGGAGCTCCTCCTGAACCACCCATTTATTGTGCTGGTTAAGACATTCCTAACATATGCCAAGGACCTCAAGTATATTTTATTGATGATTATGCCACCATTTATACTTCACCTCTAGCCGTAGCTTCTCCTTTTTTCTTTTTCAGAACAAAAAAAAGAGTGTGTGTGTGTGTGTGTGTGTGTGTGTGTGTGTGTGTGTGTGTCTTGGCAGTGATGCTCAGCTGCTCACGATGTAAAACTTCTGTAGAACATTTTGAGGATGTGTGGTGGAAGCTGTGCCTGTAGAGACATTGCTGGGCTTTCCTTGTTATGGATGTGGTGTTGAGTTGAGATAAGATTCTAAAGAATATTTGGTGTTGATGTTTAAAGGGGAGTGATCAGTACATATCCTCCTGAAGTCAACATCCATCTCTCTTGTTTTGTCAATGTTCAGAGACTGGCTTTTGGCTCTTCACAAGTCTGGTAACCTCTGCACCCCCTCTCTGTATGCGGACTCGTCATTCTTCCTGAGAAGATCCACCACGTGTGTCTCATCAGTGAACTTGATGCGATTGGAGCTGTGTATTGCTAAATAGTAGTGAGTCAGTAGTTCAAAAACCAGGGGACTGAGTACACAACCTTGGGGGGCCCCAGTGCTCAGTGCGGTGGTTTTGGAGATGCTGTTTATGATCCGGACTGCCTGAGGTCTTCCAGTCAAAAAGTCCAGGATCCAGTTGCTGGGTTGGAGTTTAGGCCCAAGAGGCTCAGCTTCCTGATTAAATAGTGTTGAATGCTAAACTGAAGTCTATGAACAGCATTCGTATGTAGGAGTCCTTATGCTCCAGATAACTGAGGGCAGGTGGAGTGTGGTGGAGATAAACTCATCTGTGGAGTGGTTCAGATGATACGTGAACACACACATCTGGAAGGGAGCCATCACTATCACAGTTAGTTGATGATGTCCTGTAGTTGGTGACGGCTTGGATGCTCTGCCACATGCACTTTGTGTCGCCCCCACTGTTCTTAGGGTCTCCTTGTTGCCAGCACTAGAAGCAGTCTTGGTTCTTCAGGAGTGCATGCACCCCCCCCAGTTACAGTACAAAATAATATATTTACATCCAACCTTTTAATAGTTCAAGAAGGTCCATGGCAATTGTTTCAAATGCGACTTTTATTACAAGAGCAGCAGTAGGCTGGATTAGCTGAGCATCTAATTTGGTAGAAGGTATGCTTCAGGGTTTTTTTACATTTCTGCATGAGCTCCACATAATCTTAATCAGTCCTACATTTCCATTCTGATTGTGTTCCACAGTGAGCAGATCTGTAGCTCAAACTTTTTTGTTGAAAGATTTATGACCAAACTTTTGATGTCACCCATATGAGGATGGGTTCCCCTTTGAGTCTGGTTCCTCTCAAGGTTTCTTCCTCATATCATCTAAGGGAGTTTTTCCTTGCCACTGTCGCCACGGCTGCTCATCAGGGACAAACGCACACCATTCACCTTCACTGTTGTTTTCTGTAAAGCTGCTTTGAGACAATGTCTGTTGTGAAAAGCGCTATACAAATAAACTTGACTTGACTTGACTTGACTCAAACTCCACAAAATATACAAATACAGCCCCATGGACTACTCTGATGCAGGCTATATTCTGGAGATGTTTTTATTTGAAATTTGTGTGTGTTGTGTGTGTGTGTTGTGTGTGTTGTGTGTGTGTGTGTGTGTGTGTGTGTGTGTGTGTGTGTGTGTGTGTAGGTGAGTAATCTGGGACTAAAAGATCTACCTGTAGTAATAGGTTTCTGGATGCCGTGCAAGACTCCAGTAAACTTCTATCGTCTCTACAATCACAGCATCACCGTGTCACAGGTACATATTTATTTTAATGATCATCATTATCATCATCATCAAATTTTATTTGTCACATACATACAGAGACGACATGCAGTGAGATGCTTTATACAACTCCAACATTTAAACATAAAAATGGAATAAAATTTAGGGATAAAATGAATAAAAAGTATAAACTATAGAAAATATATGAAAATGTATGTATATACATAAATGAATATGGTAGATCTTCTTCTTCTTCTTCTTCTTCTTCTTCTTCTTTCAGCTTCTCCCATTAGGGGGCGCCACAGTGGACCATCCGTCTCCATACCCCCCTGCCCTCTACATCTGCCTCTTTCACACCAACTACCTGCATGTCTTCCCTCACCACATCCATAAACCTCCTCCTTGGCCTTCCTCTTTTCCTCCTTCCTGGTGTCTCCATCCTCAGCATTCTCCTACTGATATACCCCATGTCCCTCCTCTGCACATGTCCAAACCATCTCAATCTCAACTCCCTCACCTTGTCTCCAAAACGTCCTACATGTGCTGTCCCTCTAATAAACTCATTTCTAATCCTGTCCATCGTCACTCCCAACGAACATCTCAACATCTTCAGCTCTGCTACCTCCAGCTCCACCTCCTGTCTTTTACTCAATGCCACTGTCTCTAATCCATACAACATCTCAGGTCTCACCACAGTCCTATAAACTTTCCCTTTCACTCTCACAGATACTCTTCTATCACAAATCACTCCTGCTATCACTCTTCTCCACCCACTCCACCCTGCCTGCACTCTTTTCTTCACTTCTCTAACACACTCTCCATTACTTTGCACTGTTGACCCCAGGTACCTGAACTCCTCCACCTTTTCCACCTCTTCTCCCTGCAACCGCACCCCTCCACTGCCCTCCCTCTTATTCATACACATGTACTCTGTCTTACTCCTACTGACTTTCAATTCCCTTCTCTCCAGCGCATATCTCCACCTCTCCAGGTTCTTCTCCACCTGCTCCTTTATGTATTGGAAGTACAAATTAGAGTATAAATTGATTGTCCTTAAAGTGTCCGTGTGCGGTATGGTGTGGTATAAAGTGGCACTGTGCTATTCAAGTCCAGAGAAGGTGTCATAATAGTGCAAAAAATTTGCACAGAAATTAGTGCAGATGGAGAGAGAAGTCCAGTTTTTAGATCCTGGGTGTTTCCTTGTTTAGACTCCGAATGGCCTGCGGGAAAAAGCTCCTCCTCATTCTCTCTGTGTTCGCTTTCAAGAATCAAAAGAGTTTCCCTGAACGGAACAGAGAAAAGAGTCCATTGTTGGTGTTACAGAAACAAGACAGGTCCTGTGTGATGTAAACACCTATGACCGCTCCTGCTTCGTGCTGAAGTGCACTATTAACTCCTTAGTCTTGCTGACGTTCAGGAGAAGGTTGTTCTTTTCAGGTTTTTAACCTCCTGTAGGTAGGCCGTCTCATCGTTGTTGGAGATCAGGCCCACCACAACAGTGTCATCAGCAAACTTTTTGTGGAGTTGGAAGTGGCCACATAGTCATATGTGTACAGTGAGTACAGCAGGGGGCTCAGAACACAACCCTGGGGACCTCCAGTGCTGAGGGTGAGGGTGCATGAGGTGTGTTTTCCCACCCATACGGCTTGTGGTCTGTCAGTCAGAAAGTTGGAGATCCATTGGCACTTGGAGTTTGTTCTAGGAATCCTTGAAGAGGTTTAGGAGAGGTCTCCAAAGCAATCTATTATGCCTGTGGTGTATTTTTCTGATGAGAGAAGAATCACACAGCACACTGAAAGGTGTATATGTTGTTTTTGGGTCTAATGCAGGAAACAGACAAGTATATATACACACTGGACAAAACATCGGCAAATACATATCAGAAAGCTTTGCTGAACTGGTCCCAGATTCTCCTTCGTGGGAAATGATACAGTTTGAGAGACAGAAAAAAACATTAGCAACATGTTCCAGGAATCTTTAACCA
>NC_139593.1:52749-85249 GCF_946808225.1 Silurus aristotelis
ACAGTGTCATACCCCCACAAACCCTGAACTCTTGTTGAGTTCACAGGGACCCTCAAACCATAAAACAATCCACTCTCGAAACTTGGCTCCAGTATGACTGTTTGTGTCACACACACACACACACACGCACAACACAATGGAGCATTCTTTTATTAATTAAACAAATAAATAAGATGTTCCACATTCCACGACATAAACCTATACCTTTTATGTAGCTCCTCCTTAACTATAGTTGTACTCTAAAAGTTTAGTAATATACCTCTGTTTTAATGTTGTCTCTTCTTTTTGATTTCAAAGTTGATTTAAAATGATCTTCTCTTTATAAGTTATAAGTTATACCTTAAATACTGGTCCCGGTACATTGTACATCTGTTTTAATGTCTTTTCTGTTAAGGCTTGATGTCAAAGTCGACATAAAATTATCCTCTCTTTATTTTCCTAACAAGGGTGCATTTTATATACTCGAATATAACATTGTATTAACAAAGTTATAACTTAAATACTGGTATGTTAATAGTATGTTATATGTTAACTGGTATGTAATGTACCTCTGTGTTAATGCTGTCCTTGCTTTCCATGTCTAATATCAAAATGATCACCAAAATTATCTGATCCTTATTTTGCAAACATTGGTGCGTTTTATTTGTTAATGAAATGTACCATACTGTCTTAATACACTTTGGGTAAAACTTTAAGTTCTCCAAACCAAGTATAACCTGGAAACCATGCCCACAAACACATGAACAAAGGGAGTTTCTCCCTCCAAAATTTCAGGCCATAGCATTGGCCATTCCCCCAAAGATGGGTGGGGTTCAGGACCTTTAAATCATCTTGAACCCAACTAATCAAGTCAGTCAAGTAAAGCAAGCTCGCTCACTCGGCTTGACTGGAAAGGCTCGGACCCCCAGGGCCCCAGGACGAGATCTCAAATCCTTTTTGGGATCTTCCAGCAAGCTTTATATTCAAGTCAGTCAGCCAGGTCACGTAAACTCTTTGATTTGACCCAAAGGCCCAGAGGCCCAAAGGCCCAGAGGGTCAGACGTTCGGAACAGCTTGGAAACGACTCTCTCTTCCTTCAAGATCTTCCGGCAAGCTTCACTTCCAAGAACAACAACTGCTCTGATCTTCAGGAGAACCTGGAAGAACATCTGACTCCATCCTAACTGACTCTTCAAAGATCTCTTTGTTCCATTCCTTTCCTTGCTTTCTCTCCTTTCTTCTTTTCCTTTCTCTTCCTCCTTCTCCTTTTTTTAACTTTTGTTTATATATTTTATTTTTTTATTTTATTTTTTGTTTTCTTTTTTTCTTTTGTTTGTTTGTGTAGTTAGTTTTATGTTGTGTTTGTCTCATTCATTAAACGACGTATTTTTCACACATTCATTAAACGACGTATTTTTCACAAGTGATTGTCTCTGAGTGGCGCTCACATTTTAAGGTTCCTGCAACATTCGATCTGAACTACATGCTCTATTAATTGTACGGTATAAAGTAAAGGGGGATTGCGTCTTACTCGGCCGGAGAGAGGCCTCCTTTATAGAATTAATAAAAGATTATACTGTCTGTTCGGCGGACACACAGACCAAAAGAGTCTAACGTTAATTCCATTACCGTCAATTCAACTTAATTTAAATATTTAGAAGTAACTATAACCCGTTGTAATTGCTTATAAATATTCCCTTTTCTTTATAAATATTCCCTCTTCTTTAGCAGGGCTAAATTCGCTACAGTGCACTGACTGGGACATGTTTAGGGAGGCTGCAAGCAACGGTGATTCCATCAACTTGGAGGAGTACACGTCAACAGTGACCAGCTACATTAGCAAGTACGTTGATGGCATGACCATCTCAAAGACCATCAGTACACGCTCCAAACAGAAGCCAAGGATGGCCGCTAAAGTGTGTGCACTGCTGAAACAAAGAGACTCTGCCTTCAGAGCAGGGGACAAGACGGCCTTAAGTACAACAAAGGCCAAACTGTCCAATCAGACAGGCGAAGCGCGCGCATGCAAAGAGAATCCATAACCATTTGCAGGACAGCGGAGACACCCAGTGCATGTGGCAGGGCATCCAGGCGATCAAGAACTTCAAGACACCTGCTTGTGAACGTGATGCCTCCCTCCCAGTTGCGCTGAATGACTTCTATGCCCGGTTTGAGGTACAGAACAACATAAATGCGAGGAAGACCACACCTCCTCTCAGTGACCAGGTGCTCTGTCTAACCACAGCTGAAGTGAGGAAAACTCTATGCAGAGTTAACCCACGGAAGTCTGCTGGACCAGACAACATTCCTGGCAGAGTGCTCAGGGAATGTGCAGAACAGCTAGCGGATGTCTTTCCCGACATCTTCAACATCTCCCTGAGCAGCAATGTTGTTCCGATGTGCCTTAAGACGACAACCATCGTCCCTGTGATGTCTACTGTCTCCTGCGCCTCAATGACTATCCTCCCGTCGCGCTCACACCCATCGTGATAAATTGCTTTGAGACGCTTGTCATAAGGCATATCAAAACACAGCTTCCACCCTCACTGGACCCCATGCAGTTTGCGTATCGTCCAAACCGATCCATGGACGATGCCATCTCTACAAACCTCCATTTGTCCCTCACCTACCTTGACAACTAGGACACATATGTACAAATGCTGTTCATTGACTTCAGCTCAGCATTCAACACAATCATCCCTCAGCAGCTGATTGAGAAGTTGAGCCTACTGGGCCTGAACACCTCCCTCTGCAACTGGATCCTGGACATCCTGACTGGGAGGTCTTAGTCAGTCTGGATCGGGAGGAGTTCACTCACTCAACTGTGTGTTACTGAACTGTACAACCTGAACTCAAACACACACTCATTATTCATCTCAATCCATTCCACCACTATGTATATATTATTATTTATACTTTATACTACCATATTACAGTGTTTACATGCTGTTTTAAACAGTTTTGTTTTTTTGAATCAGTAAATCCTGGAGAGTGAGAACTAACATGAGTACCAAAATATCAGTAGATTGGTAAATATTTATCAGTAGATTTGTCTTAAGTAAAGGAGCAGATCTGGAGCGATCATGGATATAGAGTGTTCGGTGAACAGGAATATTTGTATGCTGTCGTCCCCTCACTCTCACACGTTCACTCAGGTTTGTTGATGATATGGCAGACAGTCTCTTATCCAAAGATCCCTCATGTCTGTGTTACCGTCTGGCTCTTTTTTTCAGTTATGCTGCCATAGTAAGTCTTGCCAGAATCCCCAACTGCACAGTGTCCCGACTTTTATACAACAATAAGGACACCTAATAACCCATATTTTTCTCTCCCTGCCACCCCTCTTCTCTCTCTCTCTCTCTCTCTCTCTCTCTCTCTCTCTCTCTCTCTCTCTCTCTCTCTCTCTCTCGCCCTCTGTCAAGTTAAACATGCTCCTGAGGTTCCAGTGACCACTGTTTCTGCCCCCAAACCTGCTTTGAGACAATGTTCATTGTTAAAAGAGCTATACAAACAAAAATGAATTGAATTAATGTTTTTCTATCCAGTGATTTGTCTTAAGGATTGCAGAAATACTGTTTTATACTAGAAACTTTGAGGCAAAATAAGAAGTGCATTGTGTTGCTTAGTTTGCAGCAAAGTAATTAATTATGCATTGTTAGTTTAAGTCAGTTACTATTTTTAGCCTTGTGAACTACATTTCCAGGTAGAAACATGGGACTAAACAAGTGCATTATAGGTTTCACTTGTGGAGAAAGAAAAAATAAATTCTAAAAGTAAATGTAAAAATTACTAACTCAAATAATAACAGAATATAGTAACAATATATAAAATTGTAATTAATATAATCATATTCAAAAATATATAGCAAAGACAAATTGCAATTTTGGTTTTGAAACATCATACTGAAGAAATAATGGAGAAATAAAAGTTTTTTAACAATTTATTATTTGATATATTATTTTATCTATAATCATTAAGAGACCTAATATTAATGGCCTTAAATTAATTATAGCCCAAACATTTACAAGCATAAAGAAACAACATACATTCACAGAAAATCTATAATAATAATTCATTTAAATATGCCAAAGAATATATTTATTAAACTAACATACTGAGACATGAGTATATAAGTACATGATATGCATAGTGAATAAAACATTATACATGATTATAATAAATTATTAATAGTATGGAAAATATTATGTTGTGCTAAGAGTTTGTGTGATAGTCAGGAGTCCTA
This sequence comes from Silurus aristotelis, assembly GCF_946808225.1. Taxonomy (NCBI): domain Eukaryota; kingdom Metazoa; phylum Chordata; class Actinopteri; order Siluriformes; family Siluridae; genus Silurus; species Silurus aristotelis. Next base: position 56,972 of record NC_139593.1, read on the forward strand.
CACAGAGAAGGAATTGTGCTCCAGCATTAAATATAGGTGCACTTGAACCTGAAACAAACACACACACACACACACACACACACACACACACACACACACACACACACACACACACACACACACACACACACACACACAAACAATTGGACCAAAGCATCTGTTTTCTTGTTATTACAATAAGATTGTGAAACATATCATTTTTAATACAACTTTTAGTATTTAAATTATTCATTGTTTCATTCTCTTCCCACTTTACTGGTGTTTATAATTACAACAAAATCAGAATGTTAGCCAAAACGTCTCTATCCCAAGAAACAGATTCCAGTTTTTTAAGAGATATTCTTAAACCCACAACCCCGATTATTAATAATTAGGGATTGAGCAAGCAATGTGTAGATAAATTATTTTGTGGCAGTAGCCACTTATGTCTCGTGTTTTTTGCGAAAGTGAAAGTATTCAATGAGAAACCTGGTTCTGTTTAAACTTGTCACTGCCCCACTGTTATTTCTTCCCCTGAACCAATCGCTCTCCTACACTAATTATAATAATAACATGGCTGATACTATAAAAGATGTGTATGATAATTAAACAATAAACTGTAATGAATACACTTCATATATTGTGTGAAAATGCAGCAAATGCACAATTAAACATCACTGGTTATAGTGTTAACTCTGGCTTACTTTAGTAATGTGCTATCTCATTAACTGAGTTCTTACCCTGAGTTGTGGTATTAGCAGAAGTTGTTTGGTTTGTCTGACTGGTGGTGACAGTGGTGACTGATGATTGAGATGTCACAGAGGGGGGGTTGCCCCCAGTCAGGCCAATGTTCAAAATGTTCAAATCCTGCTGGTACTGCTGAGCCACCCAGGACCGAACCACTGTGGAGTTCTCAAATAACTTCAGATCAGCCACATTCACCCCAAGTAGACCTTGCACTGTGCTCACATTTAGGGCCTAGATAGATATGAACAAAGATATAAACAAAAACAAATCAAATTAAAATTTACGGCATTTGGCAGTCAGCCCTTATCCAGAGTGATTTATATTTATCCAATTTAGAAAGCAGTGGCAGAGTGGTGAGGTTGGGATTTGAGAAAACGATGTTTCATTTCAATCAAAATTTTAGAGAAGTGAAAAAAAGAGTGCAAGCAGGGCAGAGTGGAATGATAGCAGGAGTGATTTGTGATAGAAAGGTATGTGCAAGAGTGCAAGGAAAATTTTATAAGATGGTGGTGAGACCTGCTATGTTGTATTGTTTAGAGACAGTGGCATTGGCAAAAAAAGACAGAAGGCAGAGCTGGAGAAGTTAAAAAGGCTGAGATTTTCATTGGAAATATACAGGATTAGAAATGAGTTTATTAAAGGGGCCACACATGTAGGTCATTCAGGACACAAGGTGGAAGAGTCTAAATTGAGATGGTTTGGTCATATGCAGAGGGGGGACATGGGGTATATCGGTAAAAGAATGCTGAGTGTGGAGTATGGAAACACCATTCAGGATGTAAAGAGGAAGGCCAAGAAGTAGGTTTATAAAATGTGTTAAGGGGAAGACATGCATGCAGTTAATTTGAAAGAGGCAGATGTAGAGGACAGGGTGGTATGGAGATGCTGTGGCGAGCCGAAAGAAGAATATGCTTTAATCAAGCATATCTGAGCAGATCTGTCCATTGGTGTTTCATACCATGATAACAGCCGGGTCTAGATTCATTAAGGTGGTGATGTCCATGCTGACATTTTGGGAAGAAAGAGATTGTATATCCTGTACAGGAGCACCACCTGCAAACAACACACACCCTTATATATTTTAGTTATAGTTAGTACCTTTGAGTATTTTAGAGATTGACTTTATGGTTTTATGATTGTGACCAGTAGGAAGATTAATTATTATATATATTTTTTTGTTGATCCTATTTGCTTACAACATTGCCAATTCCCACCCATTAATTAGTCATTTAGACACAAAAGACAATTCCAAATTGCTGCTCAAGGTGCAATACATGGCTGTGAATTCAAAGAAGAGCACTATCTGCCTTTTCCACATTCATAAGCTGTCAGCCAGTCGCACGTAGACTTCTGGGGTTGCCACTTCCACTTTTATAAATAGACGCCGACCACATGCATTCGCCACCAAATTGTCTCGTTTGGCTCAGTGATTGTTAGAGACCTTCCAGCCTTTCTTTTCTCCTTGTGGAAAGTTTATATTTGGCTTTGATTTTCCCTGGCTTCTCAGACTCGTGCTTTCTCTTGCCCTCAGATTAGCTTTTCTCCAATTACTCTGTATACCGACTCACTGCCTCGGACTGTTTTTAGACACTACTAAAAACTTTACTCAGCCTGTTTGCATTTTCTACTAGACTTGCATTCATCTCCTGGTGACATCCTGCTTTTGGTTCATTCCCGCCAGCCAGTCCTGACATAAGTCCATGATTTGCTAAAATTGTCCTGTTTGATAGAGTAATCCCTTCATACATTCACAGTGTTTCACTTTGTTTGGAAATCATGTTACCCAGATAAGGCCTGATGAGTTGGTAAGTGTTGTTTTGTCCGCTGAATGAGGATTTGGCAATGATGTACAAAGCAGATTTCTGTTGAATGGAACATGAGGACAGGTCCAAAGTGAATGCATTCCTGCACAGAAAAAAGGGACTTGAGAATGCATCAATAATATATAAAAAAAAAAGTTTGTGTTACTGAGTACAGGCCTGAAGAGGTATTACCTTCTCCTGCAGTATTTAAATTCACCTGTTTAGAAAAATTTACTTTTCTACATGTTTTAGAATGGTGTTATTCTTAGTCTGTGTCCTAATTAACCAGCATCAAAATGTATTATTGATAGACACTTCAAAGCGCTTTTGTAAGTCACTGTGGATAAGGGCATCTGCCAAATGCCATTAATGGAAATGCAATTTTCATTTGCCAGTAATGGCAAGACACAAACTTAAGAGGGTACAAGGCTTACAATTCTATAATAATTGCAAATTGAGGAGCACTAAATCCACTTTAGTGGACATATATTTTTGAGACGGTCAAAGATAAAAAAATTTTGCCTTTTATCTCTCATGGGCTGCAGAATGACATCAGGTAGAGAGCTAGGATTTGTTTTGTCCCAGGGGTTGTGAAAATAAATTGCCATTGCCTGCAAGTAGGAATGCTCCCTGGTTTGATAAAATGGAGGTATGTGGCAGCAAATGTATCTGTGTATGGTTTATTTGTCTTTAGGGGATGCTGAAAATTCCCTTTCACTCATATGTTTTACAGAGTACACTCCAAAACTGGAAACTAAAATTTTAAAATAAGTGTATTGATTGTCAATAAATGCCTATGACTGTACATATGCATTAACTTACTTTAAGCTCTCAGGAGTGATATTTTCCAGTACATTGACATCCAAAGAACAGATGTTGGAACCAACTGCATTTATTTCAGCACTTCCCAGAGTGTGATTAGCCACGTTCAGATACCCCATAATCACCGCTTTACTCTACAAAAACATGCAATAAAATCATTTAGCAAATACATTTACCTCTAAGCATTACTGGCATGTTAGTTTCTTAATGATGCTCTCTCTCTCTCTCTCTCTCTCTCTCTCTCTTTTTTATCTATCTAACACACACACACACACACACACACACACACACACACACACACACACACACACACACACACACACACACACATACACACACACACACACTTCTTTATTACTTCTTTATTCTTTAATCTTAATTACCATCTCTGATGCCCAGTTTCCATTATCTGACTTCATCAAAGAGGACAGTGTGTCAATTACTGTAATCTTCCAATTGCTGATATCACTGATAGTTGCCACACGAGAAGTGGGACCCATTAGCTGTAGCACCCTATCGGTAAGGCCTGATGGGTAGATCTACAACACAAATACACACACACACACACACACACACACACACACACACACACACCCACACACACTCATATTTAACAAATGTTCAAATTCTTCTCTGTCTTACAGTGTTTATAAATCCAGCGTTCACTGCTGCTGACCTGGTTTAACTTGTTTAAAATGATAGTCAGGAAACTGGGGTCCACCACTTTTTCGGTGATTGCTGCCAGGTTGTCTTGAAGGACAGTTACATTTAAACACAAATCAAACTGAGTGGAGTCATATCCCAAAGGAAATGATGCATCTGCAATTATCATGTTTGTGATGTAGCCAGTAGTGCATTCTGTTAAAACCAAAAAAGGGAAATTACATGAAACATGCACTGTAACCATTATAAATAAAGATATCACCTTGTTGTGTCTGAGTTTTGTCTTTATGTTTTAAGCACTGTTACCTGCAGCACGACGGACTTTGGACACTTTGGAATTACATGCCATAAAAAGGTTCCTCTGTTTCTGTATTGGGGTCTTTTGATCCCTCAGGAAGGGCATAAATGACTTAATAAATGTCTTTTTTAGATCCTACAAGGCAGACAAATAGACATTGTCTAATTTGAATAAAATGCTTCATTAACACAGGAAAAAAAACTAAACAAAAAAACCAAATAAGCATAAAAGATAAAAGGCATTTAGGCATTATATCGGAAAATATTTACATACAAAATTGAACTGTCCCCAGAAGTCTGATTTGAAATAGAGAGGCAGGATGCCCAGCTGCCCCAGAGTCTGTGCATTCCACTTCGAAGGATTGCTGATTAATATCAAACAATACTTGTGAGTTTTTCAAAAATACTATACAATACAATGCGTGCGCACACACACACACACACACACACACACACACACACACACACACACACACACACACACAAACACACACACACTTCAATGCACTTAAAGTTTACAAACTATTAAAACAGTAATGTACAAAAAATGTCCTTAAATTATCTAGTAAAAAGTTGATCTTTGTACTAAATTAGGAGGATTAGGAAAGTAGTCTTTTCATGGTCCTGATAACAGAGCATGTACTCTGATCTGACAAAACATTAAACTCACCTGCCTAATATTGTTTAGGCCTCCTTTGTATTTTGAATACACAAGACCTCTGAAGGTGTGTGATATCTGCCACAGCTACACAGCTATGCTGCTCTGTGTTCTTCCTCCTTTCTGTCAAACCCAGGATCAAATTTGTTTTATCAATTTTGGGCTACAGTAGCTTTTCTGTGGAATTAAACCAGGCAGGAAATTCTTTTCTACAGATATGCATAATTGGGAGCCCATGTCCCTGTCACTGGTTCACCAGCTATCCTTCCTTGGAACAGTTTTGGTAAGTATTAACCACTGCAAACTGGAATTAACCCCACAATGAATACTTAATGAATAATCTAGTCATTAAATTTGCCCTTAGCTCTGGCCACTTAAATCTCTAGACCTGCCAAATTTTCGTGTTTTTACTAAATCATCCTCCAGACTGTTCACTTGTTGCCTTAAATGTATCATCCCATAACAGGTGTCAATTTAACAAATATGTTATTTGTGTCACCTCTTAGAGTTATGGCTTGTGGCTTAATACGTTATAAAAAATAGTAAAACTGAAATTAATTAATAAATTCAGATCATAGAAATTGTGCAATATATTGAATAGTAAAATATTGCACATTTACTTTTTAAGGATCATAAAAAAAATTTTTTTTTTAAATAGGAAATAAATTATAGGAAATAAATTATTAAGTATTATTTTTTATTTCTGCAAAAGTATTAATCTATAATCATATGACAATTTTAATTAGATCTTAAGTATTTGTGTTGCACCCAACATTCAGCACGATTTATTTAATTATTTAGTTAATAATTTAGTTTATGGTTTAGTATACATGTTATGGTTAAATAGTATATGGTTTAGTATAGCTAAGAATAGCCTATTCAGCTAGTGAAACTGACCCTTCATTTTTTTTTTTTTTTCCTGTTTCTTTTGCATATTTGGTTTAAAGTTCTGTCTCACCCATAAGCAGTGTTTCCACTGAGGAGCAGTGACTGTACACTGTTGATCTGAGAATCTGAAAGATCTCCACAATTCTTCAGATTCTCCAAAATGAGAGGGTCAGAATTATAGATATAGGAGGAGTCCAGTGTGCAGGCCATATTCCCCAGAACCTTCACATGATCCCTGGTCAGACTCATACCAGATATACCCTATAAAGAAAAATCATAAAGCATAAAGTAAATTCATGCAGAGATATGATTTATGATGTAACTAGGCGAGTATGTTTGTTTTAAGTTTATTTCTATAGCACTTTTCACAATGGACTTTATCTCAAAGCAGCTACACAGAATAAAAAAATTTAAGTGAATGATGTGTGTGTAACTAAGTCATTAGTGTTGCACAAGTGAATGTACTCTTAGTGTCGGTCCCAAACCGTATACAGTGGGTACGGAAAGTATTCAGACCCCCTTAAATTTTTTACTCTTTGTTATATTGCAGTCATTTGCAAAAATCATTTAAGTTCATTCTTCTTCCTCATGAATGTACACACGGCTCCCCATATTGACAGAAAAACACAGAATTGTTGACATTGTTGCAGATTTATTAAAAAAGAAAAACTGAAATATCACATGGTCCCAAGTATTCAGACCCTTTGCTGTGACACTCAAATATTTAACTCAGGTGCTTTCCATTTCTTCTGATCATCCTTGAGATGGTTCTACACCTTCATTTGAGTCCAGTTGTGTTTTATTATACTGATTGGACTTGATTAGGAAAGCCACACACCTGTCTATATAAGACCTTCCAGATCACAATGCATGTCAGAGCAAATGAGAATCATGAGGTCAAAGGAACTGCCTGAAGAGCTCAGAGACAGAATTGTGGCAAGGCACAGATCTGGCCAAGGTTACAAAAAGATTTCTGCTGCACTTAAGGTCCCTAAGAGCACAGTGGCCTCCATAATCCTCAAATGGAAGACGTTTGGGACGACCAGAACCCTTCCTAGAGCTGGCCGTCCGGCCAAACTGAGCTATCGGGGGAGAAGAGCCTTGGTGAGAGAGGTAAAGAAGAACCCAAAGATCACTGTGGCTGAGCTCCAGAGATGCAGTCGGGAGATGGGAGAAAGTTGTAGAAAGTCAACCATCACTGCAGCCCTCCACCAGTCTGGGCTTTATGGCAGAGTGGCCCGACGGAAGCCTCTCCTCAGTGTAAGACACATGAAAGCCCGCATGGAGTTTGCTAAAAAAAACACCTGAAGGACTCCAAGATGGTGAGAAATAAGATTCTCTGGTCTGATGAGACCAAAATAGAACTTTTTAGCCTTAATTCTAAGCGGTATGTGTGGAAAAAACCAGGCACTGCTCATCACCTGTCCAATACAGTCCCAACAGTGAAGCATGGTGGTGGCAGCATCATGCTGTGGGGGTGTTTTTCAGCTGCAGGGACAGGACGACTGGTTGCAATCGAGGGAAAGATGAATGCGGCCAAGTACAGGGATATCCTGGACAAAAACCTTCTCCAGAGTGCTCTGGACCTCAGACTGGGCCGAAGGTTTACCTTCCAACAAGACAATGACCCTAAGCACACAGCTAAAATAACGAAGGTGTGGCTTCACAACAACTCCGTGACTGTTCTTGAATGGCCCAGCCAGAGCCCTGACTTAAACCCAATTGAGCATCTATGGAGAGACCTAAAAATGGCTGTCCACCAACGTTTACCATCCAACCTGACAGAACTGGAGAGGATCTGCAAGGAGGAATGGCAGAGGATCCCCAAATCCAGGTGTGAAAGACTTGTTGCATCTTTCCCAAAAAGACTCCTGGCTGTATTAGATCAAAAGGGGGCTTCTACTAAATACTGAGCAAAGGGTCTGAATACTTAGGACCATGTGATATTTCAGTTTTTCTTTTTTAATAAATCTGCAACAATGTCAACAATTCTGTGTTTTTCTGTCAGTATGGGGAGCTGTGTGTACATTCATGAGGAAGAAGAATGAACCTAAATGATTTTAGCAAATGGCTGCAATACAACAAAGAGTGAACAATTTAAGGGGGTCTGAATACTTTCCGTACCCACTGTATATAGGGAGGGTTGTGTTATGTAGGGCATCCAGCGTAAAACATGCTAAATCAAATATGCGGATCATGAATCAGAATTTTATACCGGATCGGTCGAGGCCCGGGTTACCAACAAACACCACAGGTATTGTTAGAGAGGAGAAGGAGAGGACAAAGACATCTACAGAGTCAGCGCTTCTCAGACTCGAAAGCAGAAGTTTAAGAGATTGGAGGTTTGGGTTGATACTTTAAATGTTGGTACTATGACTGGTAGAGGGAGAGAGGGCGCTGATATGATCGAAAGGAGAAAGGTAGATACATTGTGTGTTCAGGAGACCAAGTGGAACGGTCCCTAAATTGCACACGATGCACTTTATGTGGAAAAGACACTTAGTCCTTGCTCTGTGTTCTGTTATGTAGCTTTATATTGTGTTGTAGCTATATGTTGTTTAATGTAGCACCAGGGTTCTGGAGGAATGTTGTCTCATTTCACTGTGTACTGCGTCAGCTATATATGGTAGAAATGACAAAAAAAGCTTTTTGACTTGACTTCAATGGCCATGTTGGTGAAGGTAACAGAGGTGATGGGTAGGTATGGTCTTAGGGAGAGGAATGCAGATGGTGGTAGATTTTGCTTAAAGGATGGAAATGGCAGCGGTGAACACCTATTTTAAGAAGAAGAAGGATCATAGGGTGATGTATAAGAGTGGAGAAAGGTGCACACAGGTGGACTATGTTCTATGTAGGAGATGCAACCTGAAGGAGATTAGAGACTGTAAGGTGTTGGCAGGGGACAGTGTAGCTAGACTGGATGCCAAGCCGGAAGTCAGAGCACGTTGTGCGCTAAGCAGAGCCGAGCTGGGAACCGGAGCGTGTTGAGCGCGAGCAGAGCAGAGCCGGGAACCGTAACGCTGAGGGGAGAGTCGGGAAAACAGGCGCAGTCGGGAAGCCGGAGGACAGAATAGTCTGGCCAGTAACAGGTCAGTAACAGAAGAATAAATCCAAACGGAGAAATTCGCTGGAGAGTAATCAGGGCAAGCCTTAAAGACAATCTGGCACCGATTGAAGGTTTTTGGGGACCTTATAAGTGTTAAAAAGATAGACGCAATTTCCGTGCAGCAGGTTGGAAGGGGGCGGTTCCTCTGTGATGGGGCGGCAATGCCGAAAGTGCTCAAGTGGGCTTACACATGTATGAGGACAGTGTGACAGCAGAGAAGTGTGCAGTAGGAACAACTGACTGGTTTAAGGTGGAGGTTGGACTGCATCAAGGATCAGCTCTGAGCCCTTTCCTGTTTGCAGTGGTGATGGACAGGTTGACGGACAAGCTCAGACAGGAGTCTCCATGGACTATTATGTTTGCGGATGATATAGTGATTTGTGATGAGAGTAGGGAGAAGGTGGAGAAGAGCCTGGAGAGGTGGAGGTACGTGCTGTAGAGAAGGGGAATAAAAGTCAGTAGGAGTAAGACAGAGTACATGTGTGTGAATGAGAGGGAGGGCAGTGGAGGGGTGCGGTTGCAGGGAGAAGAGGTGGAGAAGGTGGAGGAGTTCAGGTACCTGAGTTCAACAGTGCAAAGTAATGGAGAGTGTGTTAGAGGAGTGAAGAAAAGAGTGCAGGCAGGGTGGAGTGGGTGGAGAAGAGTGATAGCAGGAGTGATTTGTGATGGAAGATTATCTGTGAGAGTGAAAGGGAAAGTTTATAGGACTGTGGTGAGACCTGAGATGTTGTATGGTTTAGAGACAGTGGCATTGAGTAAAAGACAGGAGGTGGAGCTGGAGGTAGCAGAGCTGAAGATGTTGAGATTTTAATTGGGAGTGACGAGGATGGACCAGATCAGAAACAAGTTTATTAGAGGGATAGCGCATGTAGGATGTTTTGGGGACAAAGTGAGAGAGGCCCGATTGAGATGGTTTGGACATGTGCAGAGGAGGGACATGGGGTATATCGGTAGAAGAATGCTGAGGATGGAGCTGCCAGGATGGAGGAAAAGGAGGAGGTTTCTGGAAGTGGTGAGGGAAGACATGCAGGTTGTTATTTTGAAAGAGTAATATATAGAAGACAGGGTAGTATGAAGAAGAATGATCCACTGTGGCGACCACTAACAGAAGAAGCCAAAAGAAGAAGAAAAAGATTCCTTTTCCTCTTTGAAATTGTAAAAAAATATATTTCAATTTTAAATAGGTAATTGTACAGTTTGTGTGCTTATTACCAGGCAGTCCTGGGCATTTTTGAACAGGGTAGCTGGTTTGTTGAGAACAGTTGAAGGAACAGAAAAATCTGCTCTTCCCAAAGCAGTGAAATATGATCTGCAATTCCCATGTTGCACTTTGTCATAGCTATATTCACACACACACACACACACACACACACACACACACACACACACACACACACACACACACACACACACACATTTAAAAGATTCACATATACAATTTTAATCAATTTAGCCAAAACAGATGCAACATAGCAACCAAAACATTAAAATATGGTCTGCACTTTTTTACACACCTGTAGTAGAGGAGCATATCAGAAGGAACATCAGTGAAGTTCACAGAGCCTTCTTTAATGTTGTTGTACATGCAAGTCAGCTGAAAGTAAATTATACAGGGTATTATATATTCTGCATCTTTCTTTACTTGATTTCAATTTTACACCCTACTCTAAGGGAAGGGATAACTTTAGGGGATTTTGGAAATGTTTAAAACAATTACAAAATTATTATTCTTTTTTTTATTTATAATTTTCAATATTTTACATTAATGCTAAAGAAACCAAAGTATGAAGAACACATTTATGGAATTAAGTAATACACAGAAAAACTAACCATAAATAACCCATAATATGTTTTATATTTCAGATACAAGTAGCTACAATTTGCTTTATGATAACTTGGCAAATTCATAGCATTCTCTCATGAGATTCACAAGGTTGTCACCTGAAATGTTTTACAATTCACAGGTATGTTGGTTCATTTGTGACATTGCATGCTTCCCTAATATGTTTTAAAGCATCAATTGTCTTGTGCAGAAGAAGGTGTGAGTACAGTCAGATCATTCAATCTGAAACATCTCAAGATATTTAAATGTATCCCCAAGAGCATTCTTCAAAACTGCTCTTGAAACACAATTATTACATTGGAAAGCTGTCCTTTGGTATGATGAGTCCAAATTCTAAATTAGTGGTTTTAGTCACTATGTCTTTGTTAGACATCAGAGGTTAAACAAATAGTTCCTGAATGTTTGGTTCCCACTGTGAAGCATGGAGGAGGTGTGAAGTGCTTTGCTGGTGACATTGTAGGCGATTTTGTCAAAATTGAGGCCACACTAATCCACCATGGCTTAAGCAACTTTTTGCAGTGATATGCCATCCCATAATTCATAGACATTTTGCGCTGCATTGTAAAGTTAACAGTACTGTATATTATCGTGACAATGGCCCCTCAAGACGATTAAGAAAGACGGGAAAAAGAAGGAGATGATTACCGTAGAAAGGATAAAGGAATTAATCGCGAAGCGTGAACAAGGTATGCGTGTGGCAGACCTTGCAAAACTGTACAATCATACAACATCTATGATCTATGATTTTCAAGAAGTAACCCCTTCCTCCTCCTCTCTCCTCTTCCTCACACCAGCCACGACTCTCCAAAAGGTAAAGTGCGAATTAATTTGTCAATTATTTCTTATGTCAATAGTTATTCATTTGTATTCATTTCTGATGTTAGGGGTTATAATTTGTACAATAATTACCAAAACCTTTAAAAATTAGTGTATATGTGTATTCATGGACGTGTGGAACGCATCGAGTGAATTTCCTTTATTTTATTATTTTCGGATACAAGCGTTTTACGTTGTGAGCTCACTCCCAGAACGACTTAAACTCGTAACCCGAGGTACTACTGTAGAGACACCAAACTTTTTTAAATTTAGAACTATAATAAGAGTTACAATGTGGAAAGTCTAGGAAACAAGTTAGTTTCTGTTCTCATGTGCATATAATATTATCACATAGCATCTGCTAAACCAGTCCCTGTAAATAAACTGTTACTATTGAAACAATAACACAAAAATCTGCTAATCTGTAGACACTTGATCATTACCAGGCAGCTATATAAATTGAATCATAAAATCAGATTTTAGAATGTAGGATTACACATTGAAAGCATGGATAGTTTTAAAAAAATTAGTATATAAATGTATGAACCTGACTCTCTTTCAGAAGAACTTTGTCTCTGCCTGCTCGTGGTCTACAGGCTTCCACAAGATCTTTGATTTTCTGCCGTGGGAGAGTCTGAATTGAACTGCAGGTGAATCCCTGCAGTACTGATGCTGACAGACTGGAAGGGATGCCACACACACACACACACACACACACACACACACACACACACACACACACACACACACACACACACACACATTTAAAAGCCTAAATATTTAATACCAAAAATGCATATGAAAAACCAAGACAGTAAAGCTTAGCTAGATACCTAAATCTGTGGTCACACTGTGGACTTATTCTGGCAATAAATATTTCTAATATGAAGCAATGTGTATAGGAATGTGTGTTTTTTACTCACTCTTCTGGATTATCACTGGCACTGGTCACAGCACCAAACAACATCATAGCCTGGTAAAAACAAACATAGATTTAAAAAGTGATTTCTTTTTACATACAAATCCAATTCCAAAACAGTTGGGATACTGTGTATAATGTTAAAAAAAAGCCATTTTAACAAAAATAAATAAATAAATGGTTATTTTTTTAAATTAATAACAGCAACATGTTTTGATAAAGCTGGCACAGGACCATGATTACCACTGTGTTGCATTCCCTCTTCTTTTAACAACAGTCTGTAAACATCTCGGAACTAAGGAAACCAGTTGCTGGAGTTTTGAGAGCGGAATATTGTCCCAATTCCTGATATAGTATTAAACTGCTCAACAGTCCTGAGTCTTCTTTGGTGTATTTTATCGTTTGTGTGGATACACCAAATATGTTTACTTGTTGAAAGGACTACAGGAAGGCCATTTCAGCAGCTGGATTTTTTTTTACTATGAAGTCATGCTGTATGATGTGCATGCTGTAAATGTAGTACATTGTCTAGCATTGTCCTGCTAAATATACAAGGCCTTACTTGAAAAAGACATCTGAATAGGAGCATATGCTGCTCTAAAACCTGGGTATATCTTTCAGAATTGATAAAGCATTACCAGATGTACAAGTTGCCAGTTCCACAGGCATTAATGCACTCCCATACCATTCATTGAACTGAGAGCTGATAACAAGCTGGGAGGTCCCTTTCCTCTTTAGTCCAGCAGACACGGTGCACATAGTTGGCAAAAAAAAAGGCAAATTTTGATTTGTCTGATCACAGAACAGTTTTAAGACCAAGATGCGGACAATGCGAGGCCCAGCATCTCTCCAGATTTCATGATCCGGTAGTAATTGCTCCACTAATTGCAAGTTTATTCACTCAGAACTGGCTTGCACATAGCTCATACAGACTTTGAACTCCCTCGGGAAACCGCTTGAACACAGTGGACCGCTAATCCAGCTTGGCTGGTAGTAAAACCTCAGCCCTGGCACCGAGACCGTAAACAAACGAGGCTAAGACTAAACCCACATCAACCATCTCTTCCAAACATCTTCCTTGCTAATGTACAGCCTTTTGCGAACAAAATGGATTAACTGCTGCTCCAGATAACATCACACAAGCGGATTAAGGAATGTAATGTCATAATTTTTTACGGAAACATGGCTCAATGACAACATTACCAACAACGAAATTGAGCTCAGGAGCTACCATTGTTGCTGGAGATTTCAACTACTCCAGCCTGAGATCTGTACTACCAAAATTTCATCACAATATCTCCTGTTCTACCAGAGGGAACAACACACTGGATCAGGTATACACAGACATACATGGGGAATACACAGCCATTATATGTGTAATGCTGCTTTGAGACAATGTTCATTGTTAAAAGCGCTATACAAATAAAAGTTAATTGAATTGAAATCCCCTCCCCACTTGGGTTAGTCTGATCACCTCTTTCTGTTCCTGCTACCCAAATACACACCACTGATCAAACAGGTAAAATCAGCTGTGAGGACAGTAAAGGTGTGGCCAGAGGAAGCATTTCTTCTCTACAGCAACAGTTTCAGGATACTGACTGGAACATGTTTGCCTCACAGGCCACACTGGATTCTCACACAGACATGGACATTTACACATAATCTGTTTTGGACCATATTAACACGTGCATTAACAATGTCAATACCGTCAAACACGTGAAACGCTTTCCTTATCAGAAGCCGTGGAGGAACTCCATCTCCTGTTGAAAGCAAGAGATGCTGCTTTTAAATCTCAACCGCTGACTCTTCTACTGCTCACAGTTAACTTTCAGTCTCAACAACGGATGTTCATTCAGCATTTAGCAGAGTGGATGCACGCCAGGCAGCAGGTCCGGGACGTGTTCTAAGAGCATGTGTTGGACAACTGGCACAGATCTTTACCGACATTTTCAACCTGTCACTGGCCCAAGCCACGGTTCCTACATGCGTTAGGACTACAACCATCATACCATTTCTATGTTCTATTGTGAATAGAATTTTGGTTTATGAGATTTGCAAATCATTGTAATAAATCTGTTTTTATGTACATTTCACATAGTGTCCCAAGGGTTTTGGAATTGGGATTGTATATTAAGACATCCTAAGTATTACAAAAGCAGTTTATATGTTCCACCATTTAAATTCCTTTCTAAAGTACTCAACTGTGTTGATAATTTTACCTGTTCTTGACTCCAGTGCTTGTTATTAATGAGTGAAACATCAACAAAGCTCACAGATGACAAAAGAACAACTGGGATATACATAGCCAATGCATCTGGGACATTTTCTATCACTTTTGTCTGATCTACAGTGATGATCTGGAAAAAATGTCGAAATAAATAAATGTAAATACATACACACATAAAGTAACAACATACATACAATGATTAGTTAATTATATGTATATATTTGTATACCCTTTTTGTGGTTTCCCTCATTGGAACTTAACTGATTAAACTGCTTTACTAAACAAATATGCATGAGCCTTCAAATGAATGTTTCAGCTGGCAACACATTATTTATCATTAAATGATGGATTGAGTAGCTTCACATTTCTTGCCAAACCATATGAGAAGACATGGTTTCTCTATCAACATCCTATGGTCATGGTAAAGATGTTTCTTAGTTTCAGGAGGGTCAAATGGCATACATAAGGAAAAGAAACAACTAAGTAGATAGAAAACTGAAACCACAAAAATAGTTTTATGAAACTTCCAATGCATTATTAAAATCTGGAACAATAGTGGTGAACCATCATCTTCAAAGAAGGAATGTGCAATAAAATCTTGAATGATCATGATCACAAGTCTGAGATCACAAACATTTGGTGAAATCAAATTGTACATAATAATTACACAAATTGTTATAAAAATTAATGTATTATTATAATAAAATTAGACAGATTGTTGCATATTTGCCTATGTATATGTGAGATGTGTATACCTGCTGGACATATGCTTCTTGTAGAATGACTGGAACTGACAAAATGTTATTGATGAATTTTAGATTCTGGGATAAAGACAGAAGCTGAGAAGATGGGATGCTGGAGATGGTTGCAGAGGGAACTCCTTCAATAAGTGTGCCCAGAGACAACAGAGAGGATGAACTGCTAATCTGTTAACCAAAAAATTAGCCAATCAGACCAAAAATTGGGCTGAAGGTCACCCTTTCTCTTTTATAATTATGCTATATTTACATTACATAGCAGTTGCAGCTGTCTTTTCTCACATTTTAGAGGGTTAAAATTAAACTTGATAAATAACTCTATCTAAATAACTCATAGATTGGTCTTCTATGTAGATCTGCAACATTTGCATTTATTAAGAGAGACAATGTTATTTGCATCAGGAATCTGTCAAATATCAAAAAACGAATTTTGATACCTACACTCAAAGTACTCCTGAATTACAAGAAGATAAAAACAACCTGATTCCTGACAGGAAGACACTCTCAACATTATAGAATAATATTTATTATTGTGTTAGGTAGTGAGTGGTGTGCACTTACATCAAAGCCTGCACTAATGATGCTCTGGATGAGGGCATTTGCTTGTCCCTGGTTCCAGCCATTGATGTTACCGAGCACAGGCAGAGCATTGCTTATCACACTGTTGGGGGCGGAGCTTATCTGACCAACAGTTAGTCCAACACTCTGGCTGCCAAGCAACTGAATTGTAGGTCCAGACAAAGTAGAAAACTTCTCCACAAGTGTGGCTGTGATCTGAATCAAAATTAGTATTGTGATAAACATTGAATATTCATAATGTATGTTCACCTATTAATTTATTCATATATTCAAATGATTAAAAATCTGTTTTCATAATTGGGATTGGAAATGAAAATTGACACTTTACCTCTGGATTGGTTTTATTGCAAAATTTGTTGATATTTGATAGAATGGTCTGAGTATCTTCAACTCCAAAAGAAACAAACACAGAGCCAGGAGCATTGCAGAGAAGTGCACCTGTTAATCTGCACACACACACACACACACACACACACACACACACACACACACACACACACACACACACACACATATATATATATATACACAGTACCCCAATTCAAAACAGTTGGGACACTGTAAAATGTAAATAAAAACAGGTGCAATGATTTGTAAATCTTAATCTCTTAATTCTCATCTTTTAGGCAAAATAAAGTTAGTATCTTATGCATCCTCTGTATGAGGACTTCATGTTAAACAAATTTTTAACCATTAGAAGCGAAAGAGGGGTTTCCTCCACCCTTGTGCTCTGACCCCCAAATAACTAACACAAAAGAAAGAATTCTATTGTGCCATAAAGTACATGTGACAAGTATAAAGCACCTTTCACCCATAACCCTTATTATATTCACAATAGAACATATAATTTTGATAATATTGAAATTGATAGCAAGAACACATCTCAAAAACGTTGGGACAGAGGCAACTAAATGCAGGAAAAGTAAGTGGTACTAACAAGGAAAAGTTGGAAGAACATTTTGCAACTAACTAAGTTAATTGGCAACAGGCCAAAAAGATGATTGGGATTAAGAGATTTAGAGTCTCTCAGAAGTAAAGAGGGGTTCACCAATCTGTGAAAAGGTCCAGAAAACGTCTTTTTCGAGTAAGGCATTAACTTCAAAGTAGTAGTTGAAGAGTCTGGGTGCTGAAGTGGCCTGTTGTCTAGACCTTTCAACAATTGAAAATATTTGGTGCATCTTAAAATGTAAAATACACCAACAAAGACCCAGGACTGTTGAGCAAGTGAAGTCATTTGACATAAATAAAATACTTAGTTTGCAGAAAATTAAACTTAAAACTTAAGAATGCCCTCCAGATAAAAGGATACCATGTATTCTTGATCATCTGTTTCCAGTTTGTGAGATTCTCATACTGGTATTCCAGGACATTTAAGTGCACAGTAACCATTGTAAATAATTTCTTGATACATACTTAGAAACTGATGTTGTGAAATAAGTAAGAGCCTTTCAAGTGTGAACCTAATCCAAAATACTGACATCTACCTACCATTACTAATCTTACAAATTCAGTGCAGTTGAGTTCAGCTCAGTTCAATACACGCTTCAATATTTTGTTTTGTAACACAACACTGGCTTGTCACACTTCCAAACAGTTTTGAAAAAAAATAAAAAATTAAAGCATTAGTCTTAAGTCTAAAGGAATCCAAAATAGAACATCCTGAGTTCCATTGAATTTGAAAAGGATTGCTCATGAATGAATTTGAACGAAGTTTCTGCAGTGTTCAGTCACTCACAGAATTTAATTTGCCAGTAAAGATTAAAGTATGGACTTTGAAATTTACATTTCAGCATTTTGTAGTGTATGCATAATGCTTTACCTGAGGGGGTTAAAGTTGGAATTCTGACTGTATAATTGAGTTGTGTAATATTCTGTGACATTGACTGCAATTTCTGAATTGCTAAACAATTGAAGATTTTCTGAATTCTCCACGAACAATCCGAGCTACAGAACGAAAAACAAAAAACACACAATCAATATACTGTGAGATAATTGTTTGTTTTCATTTTCATACTAATATATATATATATATATATATATATATATATATATATATATATATATATATATATATATATATATATATATAAGATAGTTGATAGTGCTTTCAGACATCTTTTTGTTTGTGTGTGTTTGCTACCGTGTCTCCTGATAGGAATGATTGAAGATCAGTGAGGGTGATGAAGGTGATGAAGAATCCGATATTATCGACAAACCAGGCAGTGGAGTTCAGAAGAGGATCTGAAGAGTTATAGCAGCGAGGGCTGCCATCTGCAAAGTACACATACACATAGTTTTGTTGAGACACACATATTGTACATACACTTGTACCGAAAACAACAGTGAAGGACATTTCATCAGAGAGAAAGAGAGAGGGATTGAAAACAGAAGAAAAGAGTTTATACTTACTGCTGCTGCTTAAATACTCTTTAATAGAGCTGTACACATCAGCTGGGGTGAAATCAGCTGCAGCAAAGGTGTAGTTGTCCCCTAGGATGGACACCCTGCTCACAAACACACATATAGAGGAAATGTTGTACTAGAGATACTTGTTTTTTAAGCCAACAGACAGAGGTCCGTGTTTGTGCTGAGAACCCTGTGTAATGCTGAATGCAACAAAGACTCACAGTTTCCTGTATGACAGACAAGAGGCACCACTGAGCTGGGTGGAGCTGATGAGCTGAGAGCTGAGGTAGGGCAGGTAGTGAAGCAGTGTGACATTAAACCACTGTTCTACATCAGCCTGAGATGAGGCACTAAGTGCACGAGGCCACACACACTTTAATGTTTGGCTGGCCAGAGCTGAGGACAAAACAGGCTCCTGTAAAGGGATACAGAGATTACTCTATCTGTTAATATAACAAAAAAGTAAGCAACATGCATGGGCAACAGCAAAAGTGAAATGAAGAAAATACCATCTCCAGGTACTGAGTGGTTCTGTTGTAATTGTCAAGCAGTGTGCAGAGTTCAGAACCATTAATCACTGGGTTTGTGCTGTTCAGATACTCGCTGAGTTCTTCCGTTGAGATGGAGCTCAAAATCTAGAGGAGACAGAGGAGGGACACCACACTAATTACAGAGGGAGGAGTGGTCAACTTACTGTTTACTACTAAAACTGTTATTGAGCGTTTCACTGATGTGAACAGTGTTCGAGAGCAGAAGTACCTCTGCCTGTCGATCAGCCGGAATAAGGGACAGGAAATCTTTTAGGTCAGGGAATCCAAAACTGAGGAACAACTGTTTCAGGAACATGTAGAAGCTCCCACTGCCATAGCAGCTCAGGCCTGTTAGGCAACAGAGGGCACTAATGAAAATGTCTGTGGTGTATTCAAATTGATAATATCAGTGAATGTTGGACATTCCTTTGACCGAACCCATCATCAGTCAGTCACATCGACTTATCACCATCTACATACAGCATAATACAAAATACACACAAAAGTATACACCTACACACACACACACACACACACCTACACACACACACACACACACACACACATACACACACACCTACACACACACACACACACACACACACACACACACACACACACACACACACCTACACACACACACACACACACACACACACACACACACACACACACACACACACATACACACACACCTACACACACACACACACACACACACACACACACACCTACACACACACCTACACACACACACACACACACACACACACACACACACACACACACTCACACACACACCTTGGCTGGACTGGTACTTCAGATAGTCTTGTATGTAACTGAAGATAGTGTTGGACTGTGTTACAGAGAGGTTACTGTACACATTATTAAGGCCTTTCACTCTGTAAACACACCAATAGAAATAGACAAATTACAAATCAAAAGAAAAAAAAAAATGAATTAAATTGTAATTAAAAATATTAGATTTCTGAGTTCATGTCAAGGAGAAGCTCACATCTCTCTGTAGGAGTCACAGCTGATGTTCATGGGGATGATAGACAGGGTGCTTGGACCAGTCCCGGGAAGGAAGATAGAAAGGTAAGTCTGGAACCACAGTGCAAAGTCCTTTGAGCTGAAACTTTGGAAGTGAGGTGCCAGATTCATTAACGTTATGTTCAGAATGGTGTCTGATGTTGCTGAAGGAATGCTAGTCATGTTCATCTGCAAACACACATCGGCATCCGTTAAAAGTCTGCAAATACTTGGACTTCATACATTTGTATGCACAGAATAAATGTCTTTTATTTTACAAGAAAATAGGCTACAGAGATCCTCACTTGTATTGCAATCTGGCTGAAGGCTGTGAAGAAGCTGACAAGTTGATTCAGATCTAAAGATGTGATCATACGGCTAAACACCTCTCTAAACACAGAATCATTTCCCAACACTCCTGCATTTGGCTGCAAAATGAACTCAGCTTTCTGCTCACTGGACAGTAAACCGAACACTGCAAGCTGCAGGACAAAACATTCATGTCAGACATTCTGTTCACAACAGGTCTACAAGGAAAACAAACAACACTGGTACAGCAGCTGTATGTTCTCTCAGCCAAAACCCAAAGACCAACTGTTTCTACTACACTCTTGTGAACACAAACGAAACAAGTAATTGCTGCAATTGTGATGTTACTCACACTGGAGAAATTAGCATTTAGAATTTGGAGCTCTTTAAAGGTGGCATAATTGCTGAAATTGCCAAGGTTCTTTTCAAACCAGTCATTGCTGCCAGAAGTGCTGGAAACACAGCCAGGATCTAAAAGGATCAGAGATCGTTGGATTAATGAATCAAATTATTCCTAATTGTCTTATATATTTTCATCTAGGTAAACCATCATTTTAAACCAATCAGACTTAAACTTAAGTCACAGACTGCCACGTGTCTGTTTCAGGTTTCTGAACATATAAAGGAGACTATGTACCTGGCAAGTCAACTCTTGACAGGAAGGGAAAGATGAATGAAGTAAAGACCCACTGCTTCTGTTTCTTTGTCATGAGTGATTCCTGACTACTGAGAGCCTCCACCCTAATTTGAATGGAACAGATCAGATTTTCACATGAACTACATCATCTTCATGTCTTAAATAACACATCTGGAGTTTCTAAATTCCAGTGACCATACTTACACAATTTGGTATGTCTCACAGCTGAAGTTTTTGGAACTGATGCTGAACAGAAAGTCTGTGGACACTGATGACAAAAACAGTCTGAGCCTTACAAGAAACCAAATCCTGATAAAAGTGACATTCTTTATTTGTGCTATGGTAAAGTCCTTAATTATAACTTCCCCAATGGCATCAAGTATATTTGGATCAGCATTGGCACTGCTGAGGGTCTACAAGAAAGAACATACAATACACATATCCAAATACATTAATATTATAATTATTAAAATTATACTATAGTGATGCCCAGATTTCATTCATACCATATTGGAAATCTGGTCCAGGGCTTCATCCAATGGTCCTGCAAATTTGTCAAAAAACAGATTCCAAACTTCTTCTGGGTACTTAATACTGCCTTCCAGTTTACATATTAGCAGTTTGGCAAGTTCATCAGTAGACAAAATGGTAACCTTGAAACACAAGAACATAAAACATTAAAAGTTTTAATGTAGATAAATGACTACAAAACTATTATTTGTACAGGGCTGAATTCAGAAAATATTTGTATAATTTTGCTTGTGGTTAATCGATGGCTTACTGATGAACAGGCATAGTAAGTGATGCTAATGTTGCAAAGTAGTGCAGAAATATTTCCATCCAAATGTGTACTCTCAAATGTTTGACTGTGGAAATAATAAATAGATAACATGAAAATTATTTATTCTGTCACTACTTTTGAAATGACTTTCTTAAAATGAACTTTCTTTTATTAACCACAACTCACCTGTCAACATTTTGACATGGGTTCACAGTAATGTTAAGAATGCTTTCAAATGAAGTGGTGGCTTTTATATTTGAAATGGTAGAAGCAGTGGTGCTGATAATGGCATTTTCAGTAGAAGCTGTGTTTTCAGCAGAAATGGTTGTAAGGAGGGCATTGCTAGTGGTAGATATGTTGACATTTGTTCCAGCAGAAGTGCTTATCTTAAAGATTGCAGTAGTGGAAGCATTGGTTGTAAGGGGGGCATTACTAGTGGCAGACATATTATTGGTTCCAGAAGAAGTGTTGGTTTCAATGCTTGTCAAGGGGGAAGCAGTAGTTGTAAGAAGGTCATTGCTAGTTGTAGACATGTTGACATTTGTTCCAGGAGAAATGCCAATTTCAAAACTTACACTAGGGGAAGGAGTTGTCGTAAGGAGGGCATTACTAGTGGCAGACATGCTGGCATGTGCTTCAGCAGAAGTGCTGATTTCAAAGCTTGTAGAAGTGGAAGCAGTGGTGGTAAGGAGGGCATTGCTAGTGGCAGACATGTTGTTATTAGTTTCAGGAGAAGTGTTGGTTTCAATGCTTGTCAAGGGGGAAGCAGTAGTTGTAAGAAGAGCATTGCTAGTTGTAGACATGTTGACATTTGTTCCAGCTGAAGTGCTGATTTCAATGGATGCACTGGGGAAAGGAGTGGTTGTACGGAGGGCATTGCTAGTGGTGTACATGTTGACATTTGTTCCAGCAGAAGTGCTGATTTCAAAGCTTTTAGTAGTGGAAGCAGTGGTGTTAAGCAGGGCATTGCTAGTGGCAGACATGTTGTTATTAGTTTTAGGAGAAGTGTTGGTTTCAATGCTTGGCAAGGGGGAAGCAGTAGTTGTAAGAAGGTCATTGATGGTTGGAGACATGGTGATATGTGCTCCAATAGATTTGCTGATATCAAAGCTAGTCATGGGGGAAGCACTAGTGATAAGGGAATTGTTAGCAGTTGTCATGTTGACACTAGTGCCAGAATTGTTTTGAAAAGTAGTGGTGATTTCAATATTTGCAGTGGCAGAAGCATTGGCAGTATAGAAGGCATTGCTAGTGGCAGTGATATTGACATTTGTTCCAGCTGAAGTGCTGTTTTTAAAGCTTGAACTGGGGGAAGGAGTGGTTGTAAGGAGGGCATTGCTAGTGGTAGACATGTTGACATTTGTTCCAGCAGAAGTGCTGATTTCAAAGCTTGTAGTAGTTGAAGCAGTGGTTGTCAGGGGGGCATTGCTAGTGGCAGACATATTGTTATTGGTTCCAGGAGAAATGTTGGTTTCAAAGCTTGTCGAAGGAAAAGCAGTAATTGTAAGAAGGTCATTGCTAGTGGAAGATTTGTTAACATTTGCTCCATTAGAAGTGCTGATTTCAAAGCTTGTCATGGGGGGGGTACTAGTGATAAGGGCATAGCTGATGGTTGTTATGTTGACACTGGTGCCAGAATTGTTTGGGAAAGAAGTGGTGATTTCAATATTTGCAGTGAGAGAAGCATTGGCAGTATAGGAGGCATTGCTAGTGGCAGTGGTATTGACATTTGTTTCGGCAGAGGTGCCAATTTCAAAGCTTGCACTGGGGGAAGGAGTGGTTGTAAGGAGGGCATTGCTAGTGGTAGACATGTTGATATTTGTTCCAGCAGAAGTGCTGATTTCAAAGCTTGTAGTAGTTGAAGCAGTGGTTGTCAGGGGGGCATTGCTAGTGGCAGACATATTGTTATTGGTTCCAAGAGAAGTGTTGGTTTCAAAGCTTGTCGAAGGAAAAGCAGTAATTGTAAGAAGGTCATTGCTAGTGGAAGATTTGTTAACATTTGCTCCATTAGAAGTGCTGATTTCAAAGCTTGTCATGGGGGAGGTACTAGTGATAAGGGCATTGCTGATGGTTGTCATGTTGACACTGGTGCCAGAATTGTTTGGGAAAGAAGTGGTGATTTCAATATTTGCAGTGAGAGAAGCATTGGCAGTATAGGAGGCATTGCTAGTGGCAGTGGTATTGACATTTGTTTCGGCAGAGGTGCCAATTTCAAAGCTTGCACTGGGGGAAGGAGTGGTTGTAAGGAGGGCATTGCTAGTGGTAGACATGTTGACATTTGTTCCAGCAGAAGTGCTGATTTCAAAGCTTGTTGTAGTTGAAGCAGTGGTTGTCAGGGGGGCATTGCTAGTGGCAGACATATTGTTATTGGTTCCAAGAGAAGTGTTGGTTTCAAAGCTTGTCGAAGGAAAAGCAGTAATTGTAAGAAGGTCATTGCTAGTGGAAGATTTGTTAACATTTGCTCCATTAGAAGTGCTGATTTCAAAGCTTGTCATGGGGGAGGTACTAGTGATAAGGGCATTGCTGATGGTTGTCATGTTGACACTGGTGCCAGAATTGTTTGGGAAAGAAGTGGTGATTTCAATATTTGCAGTGAGAGAAGCATTGGCAGTATAGGAGGCATTGCTAGTGGCAGTGGTATTGACATTTGTTTCGGCAGAGGTGCCAATTTCAAAGCTTGCACTGGGGGAAGGAGTGGTTGTAAGGAGGGCATTGCTAGTGGTAGACATGTTGACATTTGTTCCAGCAGAAGTGCTGATTTCAAAGCTTGTTGTAGTTGAAGCAGTGGTTGTCAGGGGGGCATTGCTAGTGGCAGACATATTGTTATTGGTTCCAAGAGAAGTGTTGGTTTCAAAGCTTGTCGAAGGAAAAGCAGTAATTGTAAGAAGGTCATTGCTAGTGGAAGATTTGTTAACATTTGCTCCATTAGAAGTGCTGATTTCAAAGCTTGTCATGGGGGAGGTACTAGTGATAAGGGCATTGCTGATGGTTGTCATGTTGACACTGGTGCCAGAATTGTTTGGGAAAGAAGTGGTGATTTCAATATTTGCAGTGAGAGAAGCATTGGCAGTATAGGAGGCATTGCTAGTGGCAGTGGTATTGACATTTGTTTCGGCAGAGGTGCCAATTTCAAAGCTTGCACTGGGGGAAGGAGTGGTTGTAAGGAGGGCATTGCTAGTGGTAGACATGTTGACATTTGTTCCAGCAGAAGTGCTGATTTCAAAGCTTGTAGTAGTTGAAGCAGTGGTTGTCAGGGGGGCATTGCTAGTGGCAGACATATTGTTATTGGTTCCAGGAGAAGTGTTGGTTTCAAAGCTTGTCGAAGGAAAAGCAGTAATTGTAAGAAGGTCATTGCTAGTGGAAGATTTGTTAACATTTGTTCCATTAGAAGTGCTGATTTCAAAGCTTGTCATGGGGGAGGTACTAGTGATAAGGGCATTGCTGATGGTTGTCATGTTGACACTGGTGCCAGAATTGTTTGGGAAAGAAGTGGTGATTTCAATATTTGCAGTGAGAGAAGCATTGGCAGTATAGAAGGCATTGCTAGTGGCAGTGGTATTGACATTTGTTTCGGCAGAGGTGCCAATTTCAAAGCTTGCACTGGGGGAAGGAGTGGTTGTAAGGAGGGCATTGCTAGTGGTAGACATGTTGATATTTGTTCCAGCAGAAGTGCTGATTTCAAAGCTTGTAGTAGTTGAAGCAGTGGTTGTCAGGGGGGCATTGCTAGTGGCAGACATATTGTTATTGGTTCCAGGAGAAGTGTTGGTTTCAAAGCTTGTCGAAGGAAAAGCAGTAATTGTAAGAAGGTCATTGCTAGTGGAAGATTTGTTAACATTTGCTCCATTAGAAGTGCTGATTTCAAAGCTTGTCATGGGGGAGGTACTAGTGATAAGGGCATTGCTGATGGTTGTCATGTTGACACTGGTGCCAGAATTGTTTGGGAAAGAAGTGGTGATTTCAATATTTGCAGTAAGAGAAGCATTGGCAGTATAGAAGGCATTGCTAGTGGCAGTGGTATTGACATTTGTTCCAGCTGAAGTGCTGTTTTCAAAGCTTGCACTAGTGGAAGGATTTGTTGTAAGGAGGGAATTACTAGTGGCAGACATGTCGGCATTTTTTTCAGCAGTAGTGCTCATTTCAATGCTTGTCATGAGGGAAGCATTAGCTGTAAGAAGAGCATTGCTAGTTGTAGACATGTTGACATGTGCTCCAATAGAAGTGTTGATTCCAAAGCTAGTCATGGGGGTATTAGAAGGGGCGGTTGTGTCGGCCGTTGTTCCAACAGTGGAAATGTCTTTGAAACTTGTAACAGGGGAAGCATTGGTGCTGAGAATGGCGTTTGTATCTGTAGATGTGTTGATAATTGTTGTCATTGTGTTGACACTGGATATGGTAGTGTCAATAGATGTCATGGAACTTGTAGTGATGACTGTGGAATAATTATTGCTCTTTGAGTTGATAATGCCAAGATTCAGCATATTTAATTCAGATGGGATCTGTTGTGACACCCAAGACTGAACTGCTGAAGAATTCTCAAACAGTTTTAAATCTGCCACATTTACCCCCATTAGAGATTGTACAGTTTTGACATTCAGGGCCTAACAAAAACACAAAAGATTTTCTCAGTTAATTAACTTAATAAACTTGTTATATATCTCAATGTATATTTCTTTCTGCTTTATATAAAAGAAGTAAATATTTTTTGTTTGTATTCATACATTAAGAACAGCCAGGTTCAGTTCAATGAATGTTGTAATGTCCATGCTGATGTTATGAGTTGAAAGGTCCTGAATGTCTTCCACAGAAGCTCCACCTAGACACACACACAAATGTGTATATATATATATATATATATATATATATATATATATATATATATATATATATATATATATATATATATATATATATATATATATATATATAAACATTATGACTGGTGAAGTAAATAACACTGATTATCTCTTTATCATGGCACCTGCTAGTGGGTGGGATATACATCTGGATCCGATCAGGAATAACATTATAACCACCCATGTAATATTGTGTTGGCCCCCCTTTTGCTGCCAAAACAGCCGTGACCCATCAAGATATGCACTCCACTAGATCCCTTAAGTTGTGCTTGGTGCTCCTAGCACCAAGATGTTAGCAGCAGATCCTTTAAGACCTGTTGTGAGGTGGGGCCTACATACATAATACTTGTTTGTCCAGCACAGCCCAATGCTCAATACGCTCAATTGGATTAAGGACAAAATGTTCACTTGCTGCCTAATATATCCCATTCACTAACAGGTGCAATGATGAAGAGATAATAGTGTTATTTAATTTACTTGTCAGTGGTCATAATGTTATGCCTGATCAGAGTATTAGTGAAAATCTTTCACCAAGACTCATTGATGCACGGAAGGAGCAAAGGCTGGCTCATGTGGTCGGCTTGCAACAGACGAGCTACTGCAGCTCAAATTGCTGAAGAAGTTAATGCTCTACCGATTACGACTGTTTTGACAACAAAAGAGAACCAATATAATATTAGGCAGGTGGTTATAATGTTATACCTGATCAGTGACAATAAAGTTATGCCTGGTTGTGTATAACTAAGTGCATCAATCTACAAATTACAAAAACATAACAAAAAAATTATAAAATAATGGAAATGCAATGTGTATTGCATTATGAGATTCTAGTAAAGTCAGTGATAATTATTATTTGTAAGTTCAACCTGTCTGGCATCAACAATGATGTGGAATGTACATTTGTGATTTTATGAGCATGTAAATTCAGACATTGTGGAAATGTTAAATGATTGGGTGGTGGGATGATAGCATGTATGAGCAGGAGTAAAGTTCATTTCATGTAAATATTAATCGTCTGGAGAGTGAATATCAAACAATTACATTAAATGTATATTAGCGTTTTTTTACCTAGATAAGGTATCAAGAGTCGGTAGTATGTTGTGGCATTGCTGCGAAAATTGCTAAATGAAGATTTGGCAATGATGAACAGAGCAGATTTTTGTTGGATTGAACATAAAGTCAGATCTGGAGGCAGGACCATCCTGCATAGAGAAAAAAGGAAACATCATGAACACTACAGTACTCAAATTATTCTTAAATCTCTTTTTTTTTCTTTTCCGTGTTTATGTATGTATGAACATGTTTGTGTTACTACTTACATTAGACTTTCAGCAGTGATATTTTCAAGTACATTGATATCTAATGTACAGATGTTAGAACCAATGACATTTAATTCAGCACTTCCCAGAGAGTAATTATCCATGCTCAGATATCTCATAATTAATGCTTTGCTCTAGAAAAAATACAATATTAAAGTAGAAAGCAGGGCAGTGTCTATTCAATAGATATATTAGGGTTCTTAACCCTCAAGTGCTTAAATGTATAAATCAGATAATTGTAAGTTGCTCTGGAATAGGCATCTGCGAAATGCCATAAATTTAATTGTAATTCTCTATCTTCCTCTTA